>NW_019396201.1:194452-360824 GCF_000591075.1 Eurytemora carolleeae
TTATTCCACACAGTGTATCCTATACAATTTACTATTCCATGTTGTATTCCTATTAAATGTATTATTCCACACAGTGTATCCTATAAAATGTACTATTCCATGTTGTATTCCTATTAAATGTATTATTCTACACGGTGTATCCTATAAAATGTACTATGCAATGTTGTATTCCTATTAAGTGTATTATTCCACACAGTGTATCCTATACAATTTACTATTCCATGTTGTATTCCTATTAAGTGTATTATTCCACACAGCGTATCCTAAAAAATTTACTATTCCATGTTGTATTCCTATTTAGTGTAATATTCCACACAGTGTATCCTATACAATTTACTATTCCATGTTGTATTCCTATTAAGTGTATTATTCCACACGGTGTATCCTATAAAATGTAATATTCCATGTTGTATTCCTATTAAGTGTATTATTCCGCGTGGTATTCCTTTAAAATGTTTTATTCCACGTTGTCTAAAGACTATTACACCGATGCATATATAAATGTGCACTCCCCAGTGCGAATATCATAAAATATTGATTTTCATCCTTGCAGCTGATTTCAACCTGAACATTCCCGCATTATTCTCATATTTGCATGAAGAATATATCATGCATATCTGCATAGGCATGAAAACTGCAGTTTGAACAAGCTGAGAACATTTTATTTCTTAAAGGGACTGTAGACATAATTTCAGGGGGCCAAAACGTCATGTGTGTGTGCCTGTACCAAAAGAGTGTGTGTAAGGAATACCAAATCGAAGGCGTGTACTGTAGGTATTTGTACAGTCTAGGAAAGTTCATTTGTTTATCGTTACTTGTTTACTTAAAAATAAGTTTAATATACATGTAATATATTATTTATATATTTAAGTCAACACTATAAAGCCAAATTTTCCTGCAAAGAATATAATTTGATTTAAGTTTACAATAAACTACTCGTTATTCAAGTTTGATTATAATCGACGACATTGTTCTGCAATTTCCTTGACTGTAGTCATGTTGTGTGTCCGTACCAAAAGAGTGTGTGTAAGGAATACCGAACTCGTCTGCAAAGCAGTGCGACTGGTTTTCTCATGTCAGACCAACGCAATTTCCTTACCCTTTAATCCTATTCCCTGCATAATTTCAAGTGGATCTCAATTTAAAGAGTAGAGAGTCCGATTCGCGATGTTACCCTTTAAGTCCTTTAAGCCTCAATTTGACTAACAGTTAGGAAAATATCGTTGTCTTTGTATATAGAAAACTGTTCAATTCTGAAAAGTTCCTTAAGTCGCTCTAACGTTTAAATCCGCAAGACACTATTATTTCTTTATTCCCATTAATTTTTTTTTTGTGTGTTAAAATTCAGCTATTTGACAGTTTAAATTTGACAAGAGGAGAGTTGAGCGGGGGGGGCGTAAATTCATATTGCTATTAGGTATTAGGTGTGAGGTGCTAAATGGGGGGGGGGTATCTAATGTAAAAATAATATAAATTATCTGTGAAATTGATCCACAATAGGAAGGAATTTAGCATCTACAGTTCAATGATGAAACGTTGGGGAACTATCTATCTATCTTTCTATTGTTATATACCTATCTTCCAATCTATTTTCATATTGACTATCTAACTGTTTATCTATCTATCTGTTTATTTGTCCATCCTGAATTAACGGAAATAACGTCATTGGTGGTGAACTATGAGTTTAAATGAATTGATGAACTGATGATTCCAAAAATCCATCAATTACAGAATTGATAAAATGCGCAATTTTCAAAGTTTTAATGAAAAAGATAGCATTTTGATTTAAAGCTTGCCCTTTTTCAACATTTAGAGCAGTGGCTTTGTTTTCTTAGTTATGCATGCATTCTACCCTTTGTCATTAAGCCAATTACAAAACCCTTAATTTTGATGATTTATAGTTTAAAATGTTATTATTGAGGTTTTTACTTCATTTCCAAAGATTAGTTGATTCTAGTATTAAAGGGCAATCATTTTTGTAAAAATTTGAACCTAATGATGTTTTAAGTTTAGATATCTTTAACAGTGGACTCAGATTATGAATTCTACTAGAGCTAGCAAAGTTTCAAGGAGTTTCATCACATTTTCAAGTCCATATACAGGGTGTCCCATGATACATCACATTTTTCATGTCCATATACAGGGTGTCCCACGATACATCACATTTGAAATAATTTACGGTATTTCGTTGTTAACCTCATTTCACGAGTTTAAATAATATTTATGACTATGCAGAAAATATTCTTTTTTTACCGTGGTCTACCTTTTCTTCTGCTCTCCTGAGATGAGATTTTAAAAGCTTAAACCCGACTAAAACCCAAACTCGGGCTTAGATAGAACCCAAGTCAGGATTGGTTCTGATTCGACCAATGAGAGACTGTTTTGTAAGCTTTCTCTCCGTAGTCGGGTTTAAGCTTTTAAAAAATCTCATCTCAGAGTTGCCAGAGATATGAAGAATTTTGTTGAACGAAATTCTTAATATCTCCGGCATTTTTACTGCATAGATAATTTCAAAAGTTGACTTAAGAATGCCGCGTAATTATTTCAATGAAGAAAGACGATCTTTTAAACGACAGGTGTCAGGTTTCCCTGGTTACCCTGTAATATAAAGTTTCCTAGTAAAATAATTTTACACGGGGTTGAAACTTGAATTAAGATTCTAATCTAAGAGTTTAATTTACATAAAGAATATTTTGACTATAGAGGAAGAACTGTGGGTATATATCGTGGCACAACTAAAAGTAGTGAGAGGGGGGCGAAATTTCATTTTGAGGGGCTGGGGGGGGGGGGGTAGGGCCCGCCCCCCTGGGGGAAAATTTCTCAAAAAACCGCTGTTTTCAGGATTTGAAGTTTAAAAAAGTATTTTTAATTGTTGAAGGGTTGGCTCTGTGCACAATAATTTTACAAATTCTTATAATATTTATTATCCAAGGCTTGTTCTTGTATTTAAAAAGAAATATTCTTCCAAAAGCCTTGAAATGAACAATGTGAATAAATTAATGAAAAATGTGCACAAAGCGCCCTGTATGTTCTCTAGTGTTTTTTCATGTATTTCTTAGTGACAAGTGCAGATTGTTGGTCCCTGGCTTAGTCATATTCACTGTGTATATAAAGTCTCTTATTACAATCTACAGCAGTTTTTTGTAATTCATCACATAGTCATATATGTTCACTATACAGTCCCTTAATCGTAGCTGTCCTAAGAAGTAAGTAGTTCCTGGCAGTACTTTTCTATATTTCATCTGTCCATAACCCATAATAGTCTTCTGAATGAAGTACCTCTGTCCTTGTTTGCCAGTAAGGGGCTTATCCCTGTTTTCCTCTTATAGTCCGATATAATCCTTGTTATATTTCTTATTATTCTTCTTGTAACAATGAATGTACCAAATTCTATATTAACAAACCTGAACACACCTAGATAAATTTCATTGTGTACATTGTCTGTAAATCTAAATGCGCTTGTAAATAACAACGCAAAACTTGTACTGCGGTTAATCCAACTACAATTCTAGATAACGACGTAAAACTTGTAATTACGTTTATTAACTTAACCTGTATCATAGAACTCAAAATAAACGTCAGTTGGAATAACACTCCGCTTTGATCACAATGTGAGAGTAATTGTTTCTAGGTTAGCGCACAAGAAGCGTTCTGAATCACTTTCTTAAAGGATAAATTTAGATTGGGAATTACATTGAGTTGTATCTTGTAAGACAGATACCTGAGAATACAGACTGAGTCGTATTCGGATTGATATTGACTATGGTATTGCTGAGGAACCTTGAGTTCTAGATCGAGTTGTATCTTGAAAGACTTAAGAATACAGATACAGTGGTATCCGGATTGATACTTACCAAGGTATTATTGGAGAGCCTGGAGTTCGAGTTTGTACCGATCTAAAAGTATTCATTTACTACATTTTTAGGTTTGACAGGATGAATTTCTAAGTCGAAGACGAGAAAATAGTTAGAAATTTATTAGAAATGATGCGTGAAGCAAAGAAAAATTTTGATATTTTTTTCTGAATTGAAAAAATTTGATAAAAGATGGTCCACAATCATAATCATGCTGGAGTCAAGTGAGTGGGGGAGCGAGAGGAAGGTGAAATATGCTGAGGGGGTGGGGTGAAACTCGGTTGCCCCCCCCCCCCCCAGTTGTGCCACTGGATAAATAATCCAAACTAGCGCAACTGTGAGAATTTCCAGATTAGGGGGGAGGGTGATGTAAGAAATTTGATTTTTTTGAGGATAAAATCTCAAATATAATTTGATGAAAAACCCGATTACTCGTCACATTCAATATTTTTCTAATCCTTAAATCTGAGTTACCTGATGTTAAAACTATTGAATTCTGCTAAAGATCAAATAGTAAAAGATTCCAAATGTCAAAGGTTTAAACTATCAGGTTGCAATGTTATGTGGATTAGTTCATTATAGACATGAGTAATTAGTTCCATAACGAATATCATGTTATTTTTGACATTTGTTACTGTAAGCGATCAGTTACAAGTATAACGTACATTGTACGGTACATAAAATCCACTATCGAAGTACCCCAGACATCACCATAATTAAAGGGACTGTAAGCGTTTTTTCAACTGACACTCCATCCAAATATTGCAATGCCCGATTTACAACGGTACCCTTGACAACTTTTTCTGATCAAGTATTAGTTAGATTTCAATGTTATCTTTACTTGGTTCGCTTTTATTTGCAGTTTCTCTACGAAAGTGACTTGTGCAATGTGCAATCCTTGCTTATAAGAAACAACGGAGAAACTTACAGAAATAAACACTTTTCGAGTGAGAAAAACGGCAGTTTTCTTCCACAGTTTTGATGAGGTTAAGGTTTCAAGGGTACCGTTATAATTCAAACATTGCAATCTTAGCATTGAGGGTCACTTGTACTTACACTTACAGTCCCTTTAGACTAAAATATTGATGACGCAATGAGGTCTTTTGTGGGACTCTGGATTGGAGACATTCTTTCCAGCAAGACAATTGAATTGCGATGTTTATCTTAATTTGCAAAAAATCCAGGCTTTCATTAATCTTCAACTATATCTGTCTGTCTATATTTTATTTAGGGTTTGTACCGGGGTATATATTTTCTATAAAAATATAATCTTCAAATATCTCCCTCCTCCCAGGAAAGGTGTTTAAATCAAAATATAAAGAATTTTTTTTAAAAATTATATTTTTCGGAGTTGTTCCGTACATTTTTATATCAGAGCGGGCAGAAGGATTAAAACATTTTTTTTCTTCAAAAATGGTTGAAGGGGGGGGGCTGGATAATGAGATATATATTCAGCCCTGGATTTGCAAAGTGTATCATCCCTTCTATAATCTCCTATCTAAAATCTTCTATCTACGGGTAGACATACAGTAAGCACCAGAAAACATGAGATTATCAAACACACCAATCTAGGAAAGTTGGGGACCGCTCTACTAAATTTGTACCGACCAGGCCCGTAGCCAGGATTTACTCAGGGGGGGGGGGCTTTACAAAGAAGTGATGAAGCATGATGAGCCCAGGATCACCGAGTTTAATGAGTTGAACAAGGCGTTGCATAGATATTTTTTGTAATTTTGGTATGAAAGCTAGTAATTAGTAATTTTAGCTTTATTTTTATGTAGATTATTTACTAATTTGTCCACACACTATAATTTCAGTAGAAGTAAATTTTTCAATTTACTGATAGCCCTGATTGAAGGATTCATAACTCTGATTGGATAATGAGATAGAAAGATAGATGTTACTGCCATACTATTTCTATTGGTTCAGAATGGACAACAAACACATGTCTGAACCCTGATTGGATCAGGCGCTCATGGACTTGGCATACAGGAGTGCACAACAACGGTAGTGTTAGCTTGGACTTAATGTTACAGAGAAAATTCGATTTTTCTCTGAATTTGACGTTTCGTATATGGTATACACAGAAAATTTTCATAATTTAGCTTTTAGCTAAAATTTTACAATATTGGAAGACAGAAAATGTTGATAATTTTGATATTACTACTGACGATCACTGATTTTGAATTGTTGGACAAAATATTGAAACTGAGGCAATGTTTCTGCAAAATTTAAAGAATTGAATTTTGAGACTGGAACATATTGTTACATTGTATGGATGTAATGTATATCGACATATGAAACAGAACAACAAACCAGTTCGATCAGATAATCTTACCTTTGGACAAATATTTTTCCTAAAATGTTTAATTTGGTTGGTCTGAGGGAACAGCTTTAACCCTATCCCTGCTGGGGTACTTGAAAACCAGGATACGCTGGGGGTGGGGGCAAATTGACCCCCCCCTCTAAATCCCATGTTTTATGTCCAAATATGACAAATGATACATCATTAGAAAGCTCTTGTGCTCTACTTTTAAAATCTGCAAAAAAAATTGCAAATTTGCGAAAATTGAATTTTTTATCGCAAAATCCAGTTTTATAGTAAAAATGTTTGCAAAAAAAATTTGTCCAAAAAATGAAAAATTATACATTTTTTGAAAAGCCCTTGGCCATGCCATTTCAAATATGCAAAAATTTTTGCAAAATTTTAAATAACCTGATTTTTAATCAAGAAAAACTAAAAATGTGCAAATTTCCTTTGACAGGTTGTTTGCAAAAAATTTGCAATTTTTTTTTCGCAAAACTTGTGCAATCCGTTTCCTTATGTCATAGGCTTTCCAAAAAGCTAAATTTTATCAAAATCTGACAAGTGAAAGTGGGTCAAAACAAAGATTTAGTTTGTTACAGGCAAAAGCAGTCATTCAGGCAGTGTGCCTGAGGACTCAGGCAGTTAGTATTAAAGCCCGGTTTTAGGCCTAAAGGGAGGGCTTTGGGTATGTAAGAAAAGTCAGAAAATTTCAACAGCCTCAGACCAATACTTTTTGAGTTATGTAAAAAAACTACAGGGGGGGGGGGCAAATTGACCCCCCCCCCCCAGCAGGAATAGGGTTAATAAATTAATTGTTTCGGATATATATACATACATACACTATAGATACATTGCATCAGATTGATAATAATTTGTGACAACTTTAAATAGTAATATTTAAATTTTTCAAGAGAAGATTAAGCCAAGCAACTTAATTAAAAGAAGGGGAGGCGTGCAAATTCGTCGTTGCACCCCAATTTTAGGAGAAAGGGGGTGCATATGACCCTTTGCACCCCCCTGGCTACGGGCCTGGTACCAACCCGGTCCCATTCATGTACTTATATTGGTTTCGGCTTCATGATTTACTATATTTCAATCTAAATAATAAAACAAGACATTCGTATATATATACCCTTTAGCCTGCCAAACGGCTGGACCAAATGGGCTGAAATTTGTTGAGGAAACCCTTTAGTACCACGTTTGTGACATAGACTTAAAAAATTCGAGTTTTTTTCAAAAATTCGAGTTTTTTAATTCGATTTTTAAAAATTTGATTTTTAAAAATTCCACGGGTAACGCCGGGCACTTCAGCTAGTATTTTATAAAGTACGAATTTAGAAAATTGATTTTCGCTGCATCCGCCTAGCTAGCTCGTCCAGTGAAAGAAATTCCTAGCTATCTAGAGTTTAGAGTGCAAGCTGGTGGTTTAAAGAGAATCTAATTCTTAAAGGAACTTATAACTCCCCTCATACGATAATCTAAAATCCTTACATCTGTCTGTGCAGTATGCAACCTTCTTCTTTTCAACACTTTTTTGATAAATAATCTTTAAAAACCAGTTTTTAAGATGGTATCAACAATCAATAATTGCTTTTTTTTACAAAAACAAGGAAAATTTTCTGCAGTGCTAACCAGAAAACTGTGGAATAGGAAGACGACTTTAAAGCAATACTTAAGTTTATTTGAAGTTGTTACAAAGCAAATAGTTTTATTAAACACTTATTAAATGACTAATTAACTTAAATGGGTCTGTGTCCACTGAGCATAAAAGTCGTCTTCGTATTCCAGAGCTTTCTGGTTATCACTCTATTCTGAAAATTGTTATGGCAAATAAAAAAAAAAACAGTAAATGAAAACACACACAAATATAAAAAAAAAATTATGCTCGTGCAACCTGATGATGTAGAATATTTAATTTCAAATGAATTCCAATGGTCAAAGGTTGAAAAAGTTTTGAAAAAGGTTTACAGTTACTTAGGTATAAGGTTGAAAGGAGGAGAGTATAACAAAAAAAACTTATTTGAGGCGAAAACTCCAGCTCTTAGCAACTGTAAAATTTTGAGAGAAAAAAAGGTTTTTCTATTCTGCAAAAGACTGAATGAATCGTATCCTAATATTGAGTTGCATTTACTAGAGATAGATTTTAAGAAAAAAAACCTGTTTTATGTCAGATTTCTAAATTAATCTAGGTTTTTTAATCATACACATTTTGTAAAAATTCTAATCTTAAAACCAATTAACCAGATTAAACTAGACATAAAAAATAAGATTTTAATTTGGGCTGTTCATAAACTAATCAAACATCTATCTATCTATCTATCTATCTATCTATCTATCTATCTATCTATCTATCTATCTATCTATCTATCTATCTATCTATCTATCTATCTTCTATCTATCTATCTATCTATCTATCTATATATCTATCTATATATCATGGAACAGCTATGCTATATATCTAAAATCTAAAACGGAAGAAAGATATTGTATTACAAATTATATTTTAAACTATTTAAACAAATTCTTCGGTCAAACATTATTTGCTAATGTATCATGTACAAGAGCACACACACTGTACATAAACACGATCTATGTACATATCACAACTTTTGTTTGCAAATTAAATCATTCTAAACTTTATCAAAGCTCGAAAAAATTCCGAAAAAATATTTGAAAATGAAGATTTTACTATTGATAATAAAGCATGCATCCTAGATAAAATGCAATAAATATAGATGCATAAATAAAGTACATTTAATAACTGTAAATTAGTATTTTTTGTTGTTGCTTGATGCATGCAATTGCACATAATACACTGTGAAGAATGAAAATTATCAGATATTTCTTCAAAAATTCATTGACTGTTTAAATAATTATTAAAGAAAATCTGCCCAAAATCAAACTCAATTAATTTCAAATGGCGTAATAAACAGAGGCCCTATTAGAGGAGAAGAGGGGGGGGGGCGGGGTTAGATTAAAAAATGGAATTTGGCGGTAAAAACAGAACAGATTAAAATTGAAAATAAGACTAATTTGTGTAAGAAAGTTTCAAAATTCTAGGATTCCATTCTAAACTATTTTTTGCTTATAATTTCGATTAGGTGTTCTAATCTGATCTAACTTTGATATAATCTATAATATGACCTGAGCTGAAAACTTTTGAATTGTTGATATCGAAATAATGCTGTCTTGTTTTTCTTTAGTATATTTAAATCTCTAGTTTTTACCGGAAATTTTCTTAGATGCGGCATTCCATCAGAGTGGTGTATGCAGATTCCCAATGCAGCCAATCAGAAGCCGGGAAATTTGAAATTTTGCGCTCCATTTAATGAAAGAACTCTCATTGTTCAATATCCAGAAGGGATATCCATAGAAAGGGGAAAAAAGCATCAGCTTAAGTAGAAATCAAAAGTGGCCACAGCGGATGTTCAGATTAAGCGATCGGTATTAAGGGTATCACTATCAAATTCTAAAGTTTTTATGTCTAAAGCCAGAACTTTTATTTTGTGAATCTTGGAATCAAGTATTGATCTCCATCTATGCAGAACTCGGGATCAAGTATTGATCTCCATCTATGCAGAACTACGTACGACGGGTTAATTTTATTCCTCTTTGATATCCCGTATATGCTCTTTTACCCCGCCGGGATAACTAATATAAAGGGATCAAGCAATAATCCTCAAATTTAAAAGTCCCCTTATTAGATATCGAGCTCAAGCATTCAACACTCAACACAGAAGATCCCACCTTTTAAATAATCTCTTGTCATTTTTAAATTTTTTTTCCATTTTGTACTTAATGAAAATTTTTAATTCTCTTTCTGTCATCAAAATGTTCAAAGTTTTTTCTTATATCTTTTATTATCTATCCCTCGGTCTTTTGCATACCTCATAGGCTTTCCAAAAAGCTAAATTTTATCAAAATCTGACAAGTGAAAGTGGGTCAAAACAAAGATTTAGTTTGTTACAGGCAAAAGCAGTCATTCAGGCAGTGTGNCCTCCTCCCCCTAATCTGGTTTCTCCCTGTAGATGCCTGCCTAGTGCTTCTAGGTGCAGCTTTAAAGCTAGTTTCCAAACATCTAATGCAAAAATAATAATATTTTTATTAGCAAATTAAACATTTTTGGTCATAGCTATCAATCATTTAAAATTTGCTAAAGTAAAATTGTATTTTTTGTTTTGTGTGAGGATTAAGGCTGGATGAGTAGCCCTGGGTCCTAGACGACCTGTTACTCCGGGACAGCAGAGTTTCACAGGTGTGTTGCTCCCGGGCCCTAGACTCGGATCAAAACATTTTATCAATTAACATTTTTAATTTTAAACAGCTTCGAAAATAAAAACTGTTACTGCAAAAAAAGTGAATGAATATTACGAAGAGTGTCCAGGGCCCAAAGAGATGAAGAGTGGTGCGCCGTGATGCCGGCGGTTTCTGAGCACCGCGGTGGAAAGATGTTCCCTGACGCTCTCTCCCCTCATCAGTCCACTACTACAGGTGGATCAGGTGCCTAGACTCTACGGCGTAAACTGATCAACTCATAGTGTCTACGCGGTGTTGTGTAACTTAAAGTGTGGGAAAAGGACAGAAAATCCACGAAATTTGTTCATATTGGCACAATTAATAATTGACAATTATTGATGAAAGGTAGGTCCAAATTTAGAATTGTAGATAATTCGTAACTATTTTATGGTTTTCAATTGAATTTTTTAACATATACTTAAATTGGACACAGTTTCTTGTTACAATTAGGCTATTAATTACACTTAATTAGCAAAATATTAAGAAAAAAAGACTTTTTTAAAATGTGTTTTTTAATTTTTAGATTTTATGCACACGCAGGGTTTACTGTTCAAATGATTTGTGCTTTTTACGTGTTCTTTATCAGTTTTTAATAGAAATCTATTATTTTTTGGAATTCACTCTCCACTAAAAAAGCTGTATTTTTTCGGACAGTGTACTGCAAATCACTGCAGTACACATCGAAAGCTTAGTTTGAGGGTGAATTATTATTTATTATGGAAAATCTTTTTTTTGTGATATTTTCATCGCTACTATTCTATGCTGCGTAGAAGGCCTAAATAAATCTAGTTGAACTATTTCTAAAGAAATTTTAAAAACCTGTTTTTGATCTTTATCTTCTTTTTCACTATCAGGCAACATGACGACGCAGCTTTGATGATGATAAAAATCCGTAAATTAAAAATTAAATTTTTTCCTAAAATTGTGAATTTTAGGATGGATCCTAGCAGTTCTCAGCACTACACTTTAAGGCAGAATTATACAACCACAATCATCTTTCAATAAATACTAAAAGTTGACATTTTTTTAAGGTTGCAAAAAATTTTATATTATAATATTAATTTTTAAAGTTTAAAAAAGTGAACATAAGAGATTAAGATTATAAAGAAATATTTGAATTGAATTTGAAAAAGAAAATTTTGATTCTGTTTTCACATCTTTTTAAGCTGATTTGATCTGTTTTCTCATCTTTTTAAGCTGATTTGATTTGTTTTCTCATCTTTTTAAGCTGCTTTGATCTGTTTTCGCATCTTTTTAAGCTGATTTGATCTGTTTTCTCATCTTTTTAAGCTGATTTGATCTGTATTCACATCTTTTTAAGCTGATTTGATCTGTTTTCTCATATTTTTAAGCTGATTTGATCTGTTTTATCATATTTTTAAGCTGATTTGATCTGTATTCACATCTTCTTAAGCTGATTTGATCTGTTTTCTCATATTTTTAAGCTGATTTGATCTGTTTTCTCATATTTTTAAGCTGATTTGATCTGTTTTCTCATATTTTTAAGCTGATTTGATCTGTTTTCTTTTTATTGTATTTCTCAGAAATCATGATGTTTTCATCAATATTTTCTATTGTGTATTTCTATTCGAAGAATAATAACCTGGTAAAAAAACACATTTCACAGTTTTTATGATTGATTTTTTCAGAGGCGTATTCAGGGCTATGGGGGCTAAGCCCCCCTGGACCAGTGAAATCTATTAATTTCAGGGGGTTTTCAGGCCCCAATGGGTGCTGAGCCCCCCCCCCCTGGAAAGAGAAAAAAAATTAAGCCCACCCTGGACAAATTCCTGGATACGCCCCTGATTTTTTTATACACTTTAATATAGATGTTTAGCATATATAGTTTTAAATTTATTAATACAAATTAAAAATCAGTGTGTATGTTTTCAAAAAGTTGTATTACAACATTTTAGTTTGATTCATTTTTTAAATAAAAACTATACAGCCGTCAATATTATGCATTTAAGCCTTAGATCTTTGCAAAAATTGTTTTAAAATATAAATTTGATTATCTAATGGATAAAAAGGTCTTTTTACGCTTTTTATTTCTATGAATTAAGAATATATTTAAATTTTAAAGGGACTGTAGCGTAATGTGAAGTTAGTCGAAGATAATAGTTTGATAAGAGAAAGGATTAAAGAGTTGTGAATCGAACATTTTGTAAATAGAGGCCCACTTAAGTTCCTGTAAGCAACACTTTTGATTTCGTTTAATAATAAACCATTTAAATTTTCCTCTATTTCATTATTAAATTCGTAAATATTATGTTGTTTATTAAGTAATTCCTAAATTCTTGTTTTAAACAAATAAAAGAAAGGACACAGTTTTTCACACTTGGGATTTAAGCAATTCCACTCTTGTTGTGAATAGAAGTAACTGAGGGGGGGGAGGGGATTGATTAATACTTCCCCCCCCCCCCCCACCGTACTCCGGGACCCAAACCCCGGCTTCCTAAGTTCCTCAATTGTATATGTTAGTTTTAGTTATTCGATTATTTCTTATTATTGCACTTTTTAGACGATATTAATGGTAGAACAATCTTAATTAAAGGGACTGTAAGCGTAATTTTTAGTGACACTCCATGCAAAGATAGTAATGCCTGATTTACAACGGTACCCTTGAAACTTCAATCTGATGAGAAATGTGGAAGATATCTTCGGTTTCCTGACTCGATGTGAATTTATTCTTTGCTTCTTATAAGCATAAAATGCGCAAGTCACTTTTTTAAGAAAAAAAAATTGATTTATTGATATCTAATTCATACTTGATCAGATAAAGGTTACAAGGGTACCGTTGTAAATCGGGCATTGCCATCTTTGCATGGAGGGCACTTCAAATTACGCGTAAACAGTCTCGTTAAGTAAAAACATTGGTATTGCACTTGTAAGATTAAGATAATAAAACAGACTAATTATATAAGGAATTGGGAAAAAAGGTGGATTGAGACTAGGACAGATTGAAATAAGGACGGATTGAGACTAGGGCGGATTGAGACTATGACAGATTGAGACTAGGACGGATTGAGACTAGGAAAGGATGAGACTAGGACGGATTGAGACTAGAACGGATTGAGACTAGGACGGATTGAGACTAGAACGGATTGAGACTAGGACGGATTGAGACTAGAACGGATTGAGACTAGGACGGATTGAAATTAGGACGGATTGAGACTAGGACAGATTGAAATTAGGAAGAATTGAGATTAGGACGGGTTAAGACCAGGGCAGATTAAAATTAGGACATATTGAGACCAGGACAGATTGAGACTAGTACGGATTGGAAATAGGATGAATTGAGACTAGGATGGTTTACACTAGGACGGATTAAGACTAGACGGATTTAAACAAGGAGAGATTAAGCCTATGACGAATTGATAATAGGGCGGATTGAGACTTGGACGGATTGAGAATAGGACGGATTAAGATTTGGACGGATTAAGAATAGGACGGATTAAGAATTGGTCGGATTAAGACTATGACGGATTAAGACAAGGACGGATTAAGACAAGGACGGATTAAGCTTATGACGGATTGAGAATAGGACGGATTAAGACTTGGCCGGATTAAGACTTGGACAAATTCAGACTTGGACAAATTAAGACTAGGACGAATTAAGACTAGGACGAATTAAGACCAGGACGGATTGAGAATAGGAAGGCCAAGACTTGGTCGGATTGAGAATAGGACGGATTTAGACAAGTACGGATAAAGACTTTGTAGGATTGAGAATAGGACGGATTGAGAATAGGACGGATTGAGACTTGGTCGGATTGAGAATAGGACGGATTGAGAATAGGACGGATTGAGACTTGGTCGGATTGAGAATAGGACGGATTGAGAATAGGACGGATTAAGACCAGGACGGATTAAGACAAGGACGGGTTGTATAATCTGAATATCTCCAGGTGGAATAACTACCTAGGAAACCTAGGAACTGTATTTGCATCTTTACTCCGACGTGAACTACTAGTTGATGTCACATTAACAGCAGAGGGACGGAGTATAAAATGCCACAAGGTGAACTAAACTTATTAACTACACTGCTTTCTTCATTTACAACTTTTTTTAAAGTTTAAAGGGACTTTCGACGTTATTCCAAGTGTCCCTTTATTTAAAAAGAGGTGCACGTTGCATCTATAAAATGGATAATTTCAAATCAATTTTAAAACAGATATTGGTCAGAATTTTTCACTTTTCATGATACAAAAGCGGTTTTAGACACGCAAATCATTTATGTTGTATATCGACAGTTCTTTGTGAAAAGATTTTTCAATGAAAAGCCAGTATTTAAAGTTTTTTTAGATTATAAAATACGATGGAAATCTTATTCTTCGTACAGGTTGTTTATCTTGAACTTAATTAAATCGTATTTAAATAGAATATTTTTCTGTCTTTTTTAACTTGTGTCTTTTTTAAAAATTTGAAATTTAATGTCATAAGTTTGATAAACAGTCTCTTAAAACTATGAACAAATATTATGTAATTTTTTTTCCTTTGATTTTGTGAAATATAACTTGATTGTAATTAAATTTTACTTTTTTTAACGTATTGTATTAATAATGTTGCTTTTTAAATGTTGAACAGTTAATCAATTTATCATTTCTGGTCCAAAATGACGAAATTTCACAATCTTTTTGTAATCAATTGTGTCATGTGTAATAAGTTGGATCGTTTACAGATTAAAATTCACGTATAATTTTTCCTATCAATGCACCCAGTCACATTATAAGCCAAAAGTAATTAAATTTGAATTTAAATCATATATTTTACAAAACTCTCTTTTTCGAAGAACTATAGCTGATAAGAAATTCGCGGTGGAAATCCTAGGTGTAAGTTTATTTTTGTAAAAAGATAACAGGAGAAGATGTGATGTTTCAAAGGCCTACCCGCTTTTTCTATGTATATGCAATATGAGCAAATAAAATTTTTTGATTTCGCAGATTTTCTGTTATCATTTGGGGACAAATTATGAACTTTAAAGACAACATTTTTTAAATCTATCCATCCGGGGCCATGAACAGGAACAGACAAAAAAATATATGTTTTTCTATAGGTTGTATTGTCGGCCTGTAGTCCGTACTTCGAGCAGCTATTCTTAGAAACTGATGCACAGGTATAACATCCTTTATAGATACAGATTTCACGTCAAACTAAAGTAAATCTGTACGCCAGATTGATATCTAAACTCTTCTTATTAAAAAGCTATTGAGAAGAACAAAAAAGTGTTTAATTTCCAATATGTAAGCGATAAGGTAGTTTTTCTTATCCTTGTGTGTATACTCAAAACTAGAGGTGCTACGAGGTACCAAGAGTTGTTTTGTTTGCAATGAAATAGGATAATCAGTGGTCCTCCATCAGTGATTCAAAAGTTGCACCCCCCCCCCCACCAGCGTTTCGGATCCGGATCCGTATCAGGAAACGTTGATATGGATCCGGGTAGCGCCAAAAATTAACCAAAACCATGGAATAAATAAATCAAAATGGTTCGTAAATGTATTATTTACATGACGAAAATTTTTCAAAATTATCTTTAATAATTTAATGTTTACATTTATATAATAGTAATGACGACATTTTTAACTTTAGGATTACTATAGTTTATAAATTATAACCTTGCATAACATTTAAGAGGGAAAATCCGATTCACAGAATCAAAAGTTACCTCGGATCCGGATCCGGATCCATCATCACGGATGCGGATCCGCGGATCCGGATCCGGATCCGCATCAAAATGATACGGATCCGAAACAGTGCCCCCCACTTATAAAAACTAATAGCGTTTTTCCAATAACCTATTTTAAGCTGAGCTAGATATAGGCTTATTGTAGTTCTAAAATAAACATGACTAGGTCTACAAAAATGTATTTGCGAGGTCCTTGGTCTGACCTATACATGTCCTCCTAAACCAGACAATTTTACCATACTTTGTTTATTGATTGATTTATTAATTGGACTGTAGACATAATTTCAAGTCACGTGGATATAACGGTTCTGTCAATATTTCAGAAAGCTGTGACTTTCGATCACAATTTGACCCATTAAACATAATTTATTAAATACTTTTTTGTTGGCATATGCATTTTGAATGAAAATGTATAAAATAAAAAAGATTGTTGAAATATAGACGAAAACACGTTTCAAATCAAATAGTTCAGTGTGAAGTGACCCTCCATTTGTAGAATTCACGCAAATCTGCCCCTTTGCTAAAAGTAAATTCAACCTATCTGAAGCATAAAGCCTGACCGGCTAGTCCTGTCCATAGAGTTAGGTACAGTACAAACTGGGACCGGAAAGGTTGACCCGGCTCGGAAATTGAAATGTACTAAGGCTGCCCGTGAATTGCATTTCCGATTTATAGTTATTTTAACTTATCTTAAAACCACGATATCTTCTAAATTATTGCACATTAAAAATTAATAGGGTACGGTTGTGAATCGGTGCGCCCTTTTAAAATGGAAATTCACTGAAATTAACAACTTTGTTTTTGTTTTCAGCACCCCATCATCATTCTTCGGGATATACGATGGATAGAACTTCAACATATTGTAGAATACATGTACACAGGACAGATTAGCGTTGTACAGCAGGATATACAGTACATACTTCAAGCAGCAGAATCTTTACAGGTCAGTGGATACATAGAGTGCATGTAGATTTATTACAATTTACATAGAGTAAATATACAATGTACACTTTAAGAGTAAATGTGCAATGTACATAGAGTATATGTACATTGTACATAGAGTAAATGTACATTGTACATAGAGTAGATGTACAATGTAAAGTATACAATGTACAGAGTAATTGTACAATTTACAGAATAATTGTACAATTTACAGAATAATTGTACAATTTACATTGTAATGTACTACTTACATTGTAATGTACAATATACGTACACTATGTTACACATGTACAAACCTCTACATTATTCTCTGTATATTGTACAATGTACATGAATATTACTATATGAAGACACTCTGAGCAAGTACATACCTATTTACGTACAGTGCGTCCCATGTCATATACGATTATCTCTAAGCTTTAACGCCAAAATACACATTTATGTACTACACAAAAAACCTAGCATTTTATACATTTAAATTTTTATATAAGCCTTTTACAATTTTTCAAAATGGTTCATTCTTTTTAAATTTTAGTTTCAACCATTGCATTTTAGAGCTATATACGATCCAATATGAGTGCAGAGAAAGCCTGTATACAAATATATGAACAATCTAAAACCATTTACACAGCATAACATGACTGCAAAGTGGATTTGTCTCCGAATCTCTAAATTTATTCTTATCTTGACTCAAATAATTCTCTATTTTTCTATGACTCATTTATAGACATTTTGAGTCGCATTAAACTAAAATTAATTTTTATTTAGGATTAAAGTCCTTTTTAAGCTTTTTAAATGATCCATCAAATCTTTTAAAAATCTGATTTTAGATCCGTGGACTCGTGAGTCTCTCAGGGGAGGAGGATACTCCGGTTTCAGGGAAACCTTTCAGGCTTTCCAGGTAGATAGATAGATAGATAGATAGATAGATAGATAGATAGATAGATAGATAGATAGATAGATAGATAAATAGATAGATAGATAGATAGATAAGTAGATAGATAGATGGATATATAGATAGATAGATAGATAGATAGATAGATAGATAGATAGATAGATAGATAGATAGATAGATAGATAGATAGATAGATAGATAGATAGATAGATAGATAGATAGATAGATAGATAGATAGATAAATAGATAGAACGTTAATTTTAAGTAATAAAAAAATAGATAAATACATAAACACTTCAACAGAAGAAAGATTAAATAAATTACGAAGAAAGTTATAGAGAAGTGATAACATGAAATATTTGATAATGATAATTTTACACTTTTTCATTTGACAAGTTTTAATGAATAACAATGAATAAAAAGCCTTGAATCGGTTGAAAGCTTTTTAAAGCCCCGCCCTGGTGGATTGAAGGCGGAAATGGAAGAGGGGGGAGGGTGCCTTCTCACCCCCCCCCCTCCCATCCCATCCCATCCCGTGTAAACAGAATTAAATAATTTAATTCCATATTGTTGACATCTAATATATACTTATTTAATACTTCCTACACACAGATTTAACTATGTATGTATAGACGTTAAGTTCGATAAATTTATCTACAGTGGTCGTCGTTTATATCAATACAATGAAGACGACCACGACTGTACTGACGTAAAATTTTGCAAAACTTTTGCAAAACGTACAGCTCGTTATTCGTAAAACATGACAAAAATTTTACTTCTAAATAGATTCACTGTATGATACTAATACTCAAACTTAAGAACATGCATCAAACAAGTTAATAGATCATGTGACCAACCTATTTAAATGGTTTTTGGCTACAGGCAAAATTCCTGCTTTTTTACTACTGTGCACATTAGTGCCCATAATGAAGGACAACTTAGATGACATTGCTATTTGCTANTCACTGGATATTCGAAATTATTGAATATAATATACTCTGTATATTAATGTGATATATGCAACCATATGAATATCATGACAACAATCGGAAATTTTCTTATATACTCCGCCAGGAGTCCTGAAAATAATCCTAACATAAACATAAACATGTAATGTCTTATCCATTTTATGTCTTATCCATGTATTATCTTATCCATGTAATGTCTTATCCGTGTAATGTCTTATCCGTGTATTGTCTTATCCATGTAATGTCTTATCTATGTAATGTTCTATGTATTTTCAAAAAAATTTATTTAAACAAATTTTAACTACACCATTTATATATGTATTTATATCTTTGTGTGTGAATAAATCTTTATAATAATAATGTAAATCGTCTAGTAGTTATTATTAAACAAACAGAAAAATATCTAAAGCTAGATACGTATTTCTTTCTTCTAAGTAAAGGAATTTAGTCTCTGCCACAAACTCATATTTTCCAATTCCTTTATCTTTTTGACTTATTGTCGTAGACCTTAGATATTTCAAAATATCAATTCTGTTAGATATAATATAATCTAAGTTTGAAATATCAAAGTATTTCAAAGAAATAGGGATAAGAAAATCTGAGTTTGGGGCAAAGAATCAATTCCTTTGTTTTTGGTTTAACTAATTTGTTGAATTCACGAAAATAAAGAAAAAGAAAACTAGAAAGTTCTGAAAGAGCAAAAAGTTTAAAACTTCCATGATGGCGAACTAATGACTAATTAAACTATCAGAATATTGCAAAATGTACCCACGTCCTTGTGTTTTATGTGAATCCTTGAATGCTAATCATTTCAATATTTTTTACAAAACAATAAAACTGATTTCAATCAGGAAGTAAAATATTTAAGTTTCTTGTGCGTCTTTTATTTTATGTGAACTTTATGAGGCATGGCCATGTCTAATCAACCCTCTCCCCTCGTAAAACATTTGTTTCCTGAAATTTTGTGATTATTATCTCTAGAAATTTACTTCTAAAATTAGGTTGAAAAATAAACGCAGCAAATTATATCAAAAATCAAGACGACATTCAAGACGTCCTGCATACTGTCATGTTTCGTGGGACACCCTGTAGCTAAACTGAGTATGCAGTGTTGTGGACAAATTCTTTAGGATTCATTTGAGACATATAAAACGTTTCCACGATGTATAATTACTGATTTTGAGCGCAAAGTCGATGTTCAAAATCATGAATTTTGATGGGTACGTTTTCAGAATCGTTTTTTTTAATTATTAGATAACGACGACGAAAAATATAGTAAAAATTCTACAGTAAACTATAATTTAGATGGTTAGGAACATAGTTCTCAAAAGAAATTTGTCAATAAATCAAAGTTAGAACTAATTTTTTTTTCTTTTTCATCATAATGTTAAATTTCTTATTTTCTATAAATTTGTTCGCAGATTTCTTCAAATTCTTTAAATGTCGTCTTTTCAATAAAAATTCCTGAAAATCTGCAGAAAATCTTTGTGTTCAAAGATAGATTATAGAAACTAATAATTGAATAAGATTACTTATTTTTGATGATATGATTAATTTTTATTTCTCAACCTGTTCCTAAACAACTAATTAGTTTACTGTAAAATTTTGTTTACATTTTTTGTCCTTGTTATTTGATAATAAAAAAAAACACAATTCTGAAAACTTATCCACCCAAAAGTACGATTTTAAACGTCGACTTTGCGCTCAAATTCAGGATTTACAGATCTTTAAAAAGTTTTATATGTCTCAAATGAATCCTAAAAAATTTGTCCCTAACACTGCATACTCAGTTCAACTACCTTACATAGCCGGTCTGTCCCTTTAAGTGACCCTCATATTTATAAACTGGCATGTCCGATTTGCATGCACACACTTCTTCTGCTACCGTTACAATAGGGGCAAATTATCCAGAGCTGAAAACTTTAGAATGAGATATCCTTAATCTGAGTATCCAATGAACACACTTTTTTTTTTCTTCTTAAACCGTTCTTTCTTGGATATTGTAGAGAAAAATCAAAAACCAGTTTTTTTCAATTAGAGAGTCCCTCCCGTTTCTGTATGTTAATCTTAAATGGCACGCAAAATTTTAAATTTCCTGGCTTCGTGTACGCGACTCTGATTAGTTAAACTTTATACAGTTTTCAGGATACAAGTACAAGATTAGGTTAGTCTCGAGATTAAGAAAAAGAAAGGATCAAGCTTAATCTCAATATCCACAATTCCAATTAAAAATTACAATTTTGCTCAATTTGACCGTATTTAATATATATTTCAAATTTAAGTCAAAATTAATTCCTTTATATGCAGTATGCATGCACGCTGCATACTGCACACTGCTCACTGCACATATTGTTTTGGGGCCAAATATTCAATATCATTAGGTTACACATTAAGACGAAAATGAGCGAAAATTTTTCTAAATAATTCTTTTTATCTATTTGTAAAAATAGCACAGCTAACAAAAGGCTGTCAGATATTATTGACTAAACAATTATTTGAAAAAGTTTGCTGTTGTGCAGATATAAATTCGTAAAACTTGATTGATAGAAATGAAGTTACAAGACAAAATTACATAAGATTGCCACCGAAACATGTTTTAGGGCAATCCCCTTTCTTCCTTTTTAGACCTACATTTGTAAGTGCCCAAGTCAATGCTTAATGTGTATACAAATATGACAGAAATAACTACTGTTTTTCATAGAAAACGTGTTTCTAGTATTCATATTTCTAGCAATAATATCAGCTGTAAAAGAAGTTACCCGTAATCTAAAAATACCTTCAATACAAAGACGGCAATGTCCGATTTAGAATGGTTCTCTTGAAACCTGATCAAGGATTAATTAGATATCAATGTTTTTGTTTAATCAAATTGTTCATTTTCAATTGCGGAGTCTCTGCGAAAGCTTATAAGAAGCAATGGAGAAATCAGAAACCTGCATAAATAAAGACTTGTCCAGTCAGAAAAACGCATTTTTGATGAGATTAAGGTTTCAAGGGTAGAACTGTAAATAAGATATTGCAATCTTTGTATAGAGTCTCTTAGAGATTTATCATAATCTACTATAAAATTATCCAAGAGAAACAGAAAAATAATATTCATTTTGACCTTAAAGGGACCGTTCACTTATTTGGGTAATTTCAAGGTAAACTAAACAGCCTATTCGTTGTTGATTAGCATTAGTCTTACTTTTCAAAGACAACTGTGGCCGTAGATAATGATTTTACCTTAGCTATAGCTCTAAATCTTTACTTACGATAAACTTTTCGACTGGTACAATTTTTATTTGAAATGTTTGTGAAAAAGTATTTGATAGACTTTAGTACCATTTAGTTTAGGTAATCAGTACATTAGTACCATTTAGTTTAGGTAATCAGTACATTAATACCATTAAGACTAATTTTTTTACTGTACAAAATGCATTATACATATATATATTATACAAGGCTTTTAGGGCGCTTCGCGCCCATCTTCTATTTAAATTGTGAACATGTTCTTTTTGTTTAAATTTTAAAACAAAGAAGAACAAATTTTGCGGATTTTAAAAAAAATCGCGGATTTTCAAGAATTTTTTACAAAATTAAAAACCTTTAAAACACATTTTTTAAAAATTTTTTATCATTCATAAATCTTCCCTGTGGTCACGTGATGTCCCACAAAAAAATTGGGCCCGATCGGTTCAGACGTTTTGACGTTTATTGGATACAAACAAACAAACAGACAGACAAGCCAAATTTATATATAGATTTATATGAGATAGATCGTTCTCCGGTCATCATCTTTATTATGTTTTGTGTGACCCCTTTACAAAGGAAGAACGTGGTTTTCGATCTATAAGCGTACCTAATATAATGTTACCGGACACAATGCCGTTAACAGTTAGAGTTTGTACCCAGTAATCATAAACAAAAGTTCTCCAAATAAAACCACCACTTCATTTTCCACTTGTCTTACAGAAAAGCAAAATATAAAATTTGCATTTTTTGTAATTGCATACAGGGTGACTCACAAAACATGAAGGTTGAGAGACTACTGGAACATTGTCTTTGAAATAGTTTGCGGCATTGCTTTATTCTTGTTGTATGTTGCAGTGAGAACCGGGAGAACAGTCCTGAAGATTTACGAGTAAACGAATCCACTACTCCGTTGAAGAAACGCCGGTTTACCCAGCATTCCGATACATTAATCTCCTCCTCCCTCTCCCCTTCTCCTAACCCTCTCCCCTCCCCTTTTACCCTCTCATCCTCCTCTCCCACCCAGTCCGAACCCATCTCCGAGATTAAATCCGACCCCGAGGATTTGAGGTTGAGTAGCGTGACTCCGGTACCAAGGAGTGAGGGGTCCAAGGTTCCAACCTGGACTCAGACACAGCTACAGGAGGCAATAGAGGCAGTTATAACACAGAGAATGCGCTTTACTCAGGTAATAGGAGGTGGAGGGGAGGGTTGGATAGGATTGTGAGTTATGGGGAGGATAGAATGGGAAAGAACAGCGAGGGAAAGGAGGTTATGGGATGGGTGGGGAGAGAATTGAGGGCGTGAAGGAGTGTTAAGGGATATGGAGGAATGGGGTTAAGCGGTGAGTGAATAGTGAGTGATGGAGTCGAAATATAGGGAGGACAGGAACCGAATAGGTAGGGATGGGATGGGGAGATATGCGGAGAAATGGGAAGGGTGGGATGGGTTACGGAAGATATGGGCAGGAATGGGGAGGGATGGGAGAGGTGGGAGGGATAAAGCGATCAAGGGAGGGATGAGAGGGATTAGAGGGAAGGGGTCAGATAGAGAGGGATAAGGCTCGATAGAGTGGGAAGGAGAGGGAGGATTTGATGTTTTAGAACCGGGACGAAAGAGGAGAAGAGGATTGAAAGCGTATTAAAAAAAAAAAACAAAAGAGAAACCATTTTTACGATCTTTTTATATTTAAGCATAAACGTGCGCCGTGTGGCGTCACAGCAAGATCTAAAGATGTCGAAAGTGTAAAAAATTTCGTCTTTGTTCACTGTTAACCCAGGCTAAAAAGAGTTACATGCACGTTACAGAGTGTTAACATTACCACCTAGAGACGATACTCCTGGAGGCCTGGAAGGGGGGGGGGGGTGAAAAGAAGGGAGGGTACGTTAAAGGTTAAAGTTTGAAACCTTTTCTAAAAAAAAGAAATCCTGTTTTGTTAAGGCGAGCTGTAAATATGGTATTCCTAAAGGGACACTCTACGATAATATTCTTGGAAAGTCTAAAAGAATGCAGGTTAGTCTTAAAGGAATTATCAACAAATTTCTCAGTCACACTTAGTATGCAGTTTATAATTCATAATCATTATCTCAATTTGGAATGTAATAAATGTAATAAATTTAAAAAATTAATCACTTTTCACCACTATTATACAGAATCAATAACCATTACAAGACTTCCAGAGATGTCCTTTAACTTTGTAACGTAACTTTTAGTTTTTAACCTTTAAGGGTAAATGCATGGGCTAATTTATTAATGCATAGATTAATAACAATATAGATAGAACATTAGATGTCGTCTTTTCAAGATTTAGGCCTCAGGATTTTTTCCAATAAACCTGAGGCAGAAGCCCAAAGGAGTTACGCGCATGCTCTCTGTCTGTCTTGTAATTCAACGCGGCATGCGTTTAACTCCTTTGGGCTTCTGCCTCGGGGTTATTGTAAAAGAAAAACCCCTAAATCTTGAAAAGACGACATCTTGTGTCCTATCTGTATTGTTATTGATCTATGGATAAATAAAACAATTGATTTAAACACTTGAAGTTGACACTTTCAACAAAGGTCAAAATTATGCTGTTCGAAATGGGGGGATATTTATAGATTAATATTTTGGACAGATTTTTCCTCATTTCTTTTATGATTTGCATATTTGCATTAAAACTATAAGATTAGACTGTTTGTGAAACCATTTACTTAACGTATATTTAAATATGCATTTATCTACGTAAATATATATATATATATATATATATATATATGTATATTAGGCTTCCGGTGCGCTTCGTGCTCACCTTCGATTTTAACTTTTATCGATTTTTTGGCATAGATTTTGAAAAATATATAACTTTTAAAGCAAATTTGTTCCACTCTTGCCATCCAGAAACCTTCTCTTTGTTCAAGTGAGGTCCCACAACAAATTTGGGCCCGATCGGTTCAGTCGTTTTGAAGTTTATCGGTTACAAACAAACAAAAAAGAGACAAACAGACAAACAAAGTATAGAAGAACACCCACTCAATTTTGAATTTTGCAACCAAGCTAAGAACATTCCCGTTCTTCTACCAAGCTCCCAAATAAAAATTTTAGACGAAATGATCAAGAGGTTCTTGAGTTATGATCGGACATACAAATAAACATGACAGACATGTCAAAAAACATTCAGTACAACTTTATGTTTATAGTTCTTCGTAATACGCATAGTATTGTCTATCAGTTTGTTGATTTTTGGGTTTCAACAATTGTCAAACCAGCTGAACCAATGTTTTGTTTTTAATCGGACCTCACACATGGTATCCCTCCAAAGAAGAATTATGGACAGTCAGTATTTAAAAAATGTTGTCTCCAAATATAAAAGTTTTAATGATTTATGTTGTCTCGCAATATAAAAGTTTTAATAATTTATGTACTTTGATATTCTACGATGGAGAGAATAAACCATCTCTTTAAAGAAACCTGTAAGCGTAATCTCAAGTGACCCAGCATAAAAAGATGGCAATGCCCGATTTACAACTGAACCCTTGAAACCTTAATCTGATAAAAGATGTGGAAGATACCGTCGTTTTTCTGACTCGGAAAAGTGTTTATTTCTGTGAGTTTCTCTTTAGCAAGAAATGCGCAAGTCACGTTCGCAATGATACCGCAAATGAAAATAAACAGTTTAAAGAAAAAAAACATTGATATCTAATTCATATGTGATTAGAAAAAGCTTTTAAGGGTACAGTTGTAAATCGGACATTGTCATCTGTGCATGGAGGATCACTTGAATCTACGCTTACAATTCCTTTAAACAAATCGGAACATTTCTAAAACTGCATTTCAAATCCAATCAAATCCATATACGAGCATTTGAAAGAATTCATATTGTATACTCTCAAATGCAGTTTATATTTTGACATGGTAAATCTGAATCTGAGAAGACTGTTAACTTGAAAAAAGGTCAATTTGCTAAAGGTTGAATTCCGCTTTTCCCCCATTACATTTCAGTCTACAACAGATTAAAGATGTCCCAAAAAATAAAAATAGCAACCTGAGATGGAATTTAAAGAATTTGAGCCGCGGTTTAAATCCGCCAAAACCCGGTTTAAATTAAGCGCCGGCTTAAATCTTGAAACATTTGATACAATTTTAAGTAAAACCAACCATATTTAAACCGTGGCTTAAATTTAAACCGCCGCTCAAATTCTTTAAATTCGGCCACCGATTATTTTTGAAGCTTCGAAAATTTCGATGCTTTATAAATTTACTAGTTTGGAAACCCAGCGCTGCCAAGTTTACTAAAAATTACTCCCGCCATTTACCCGCACTTGAACGATTTTTCCGGAAAACGTAATTTTCGCTATTAAAGTCGACCCACTCAGCTTAGAATCTTAAAACCAAGCTAGGAACATGCCGTGGGTCTCCCGAGTTCCTCAATAAAAATTTGAGGCACATTGGTCCTGGGGTTTCCAAGTTATGATCGGACAAACAAACAGTCAGACAAACAAAGATTACTACTTTATATATATAAGATAAATGAAGTATTCTCGGCAAGCAAAACAACATTTTAGAAAGGCAGAATCGTAAAGTTAAAATTTTCAAAATCTTAAATCTTAGGTTTAATGGATCACCCTGTATAATAACCCTTTTTTTGAAGAATTTAAGATGAATGTAAAATTATGGATACGTATAATAAGGCCCTTGTGTATTTCGCAGCTCCATCTTTATATCTGGATATATTTTGATGATTATATTTGTAAAATGCATAGAACTGCACTTAGTAACATTTACATTCAAGGAAATTATTTAAGAATATGAAAATAATAAAATCCTTCCTTTCATGGATAACTAAACACTTAATAGACAAGGAATATGTAATAAAAAATAAAAATAAAAACTTTTTCTTTTTCGCCTTGCACTATAGTTTCTTTTTTTCTAGTTCCTTTTTTCTAATTTATAGTTCCTTGTTCCTTGTTTCTATTTTCTTATTTATAGTTCCTTTTTCATTGTTTCTAGTTCCTTGTTTTTAGTGCCTTGTTTCTAGTTTCTTGTTCCTTTATCCTTGTTCCTGGTTCCTTGTTTCTAGTTCCTTGTTTCTAGTTCCTTGTTCCTTGTTTCTAGTTTCTAGTTCATTGTTTTTAGTTCCTTGTTCATTGTTTCTAGTTCCTTGTTTCCAGTTCCTTGTTTCTAGTTCCTAGTTCCTTGTTCTTTGTTTCTAATTCCGTGTTTCCAGATCCTTGTTTCTAATTCCTTGTTTCTAGTTCCTTGTTTCTAGTTTCTTGTTTCTAGTTCCTTGTTTCTAGTTCCTTGTTTCTAGTTCCTTAGTTCCTTGTTCTTTGTTTCTAATTCCGTGTTTCCAGATCCTTGTTTCTAATTCCTTGTTTCTAGTTCCTTGTGTTTCTAGTTTCTTGTTTCTAGTTCCTTGTTTCTAGTTCCTTGTTTCTAGTTCCTTTTTTCTAGTACCTTGTTTATAGTTTCTAGTTCCTTGTTTTTATAGTTCCTTGTTTTAAGTTTCTTGTTTCTAGTACCTTGTTCTTAGTAAAAGTTCCTTGTTTCTAGTTCCTTGTTCCTTGTTTACAGTTCCTTGTTTCTAGTTCCTTGTTCCTTGTTTCTAGTTCCTTGTTTCTAATTTCTAGTTCTTTGTTTCTAGTTCCTTGTTTCTAGTTTCTTGTTTCTAGTTCCTTGTTTCTAGTACCTTGTTTTTAGTAATAGTTCCATGTTTATAGTTTCTTGTTCCTTGTTCCTTGTTCCTTGTTTCTAGTTCGTTGTTTCTAGTTCCTAGTTCGTTGTTTCTAGTTCCTTGTTCTTTGTTTCTAGTTCCTTGTTTCCAGTTCCTTGTTTCTATTTCCTAGTTCCTTGTTCTTTGTTTCTAGTTCCTTGTTTCTAGTTTCTAGTTCCTTGTTTTTATTGTTCCTTGTTTTAAGTTTCTTGTTTCTAGTACCTTGTTCTTAGTAAAAGTTCCTTGTTTCCAGTTCCTTGTTTCTAGTTCCTCGTTTCTAGTTCCTTGTTTCTAGTTCCTTGTTTCTAGTTCCTTGTTTCTAGTACCTTGTTTTAGTTCCTTGTTTCTAGTTTCTAGTTCCTTGTTTTTATAGTTCCTTGCTTTAAGTTTCTTGTTTCTAGTACCTTGTTCTTGGTAAAAGTTCCTTGTTTCTAGTTCCTTGTTTCTAGTTCCTTGTTCCTTGTTTCTAGTTCCTTGTTTCTAATTTCTAATTCCTTGTTTCTATAGTTCCTTGTTTCTAGTTCCTTGTTTCTAGTTCCTTGTTCCTTGTTTCTATTTCCTTGTGCTTGTTAAAGGTATTGTTCGCGAAAAATGAAAGGGGGTATAGGCTTACGGCGAAAAAGAAGCGCTTTTGATTGCTACTACTCTTACATCTATCTGTTGCATCTATAAGGAGAAAATTGTTAATAACTACTAATACCGAAGAACGTATTCCCCCTTTCATTTTTCGCGAAATAGAAAGAAGGAACAAGGAACTAGAAACAAGGAACAATGAACTAAAAACAAGGAACAAGAAACAAGTAACAAGGAACTAGATTTGATTTGTTTGGAATTAAATTGATTTGTTTACAATCCGAGTTGAATTTTGCATCTTTCTGAATTTGTATGGACGCCACGTTCTTTGGTATAAGTCGTTTTTAACCATTTTCTCCTTATAGACGCAACAGATAGAAGTAAGATTAGAGGCAATCAAAAATGCTTATTTTTCGCCGAAAGCCTATTCCCCTTCATTTTTTCGCGAACATTTCCTTTAAGTTCCTGACCTATTCGTATATCCTAGTTCCTTGTCAGAACTTGAAACTGCATTAATTTTATCCTAATTAATTCAGATGTTTGACACTTTAAAGACTGCCTATAAAGGTTCCTAAATGAACTTTAGAATAGATTCTCGTCATTCTCGTCATTCAGTTTAAGATAGAAATTAATTCCTTTTGGAGGGATTTTTACAAAGAATTTTAGATCTACTGAAACCTGCCTGTCACACATATTACTTCAAACATGAAGTATAAACGTCCTTTAATATAATAAATTTTTCACAAAAATTAAGACCGATTTTTTCGGTAAACTTAAATACCTATACAGTGTGTTCCAATAAACATGACAATTGAACCCTATCGCGATTGAGTTATTTTGGTCTAATATAGAAGGGAGGTCCCCCCCCCCCCTCCTTATAATTTTGTCCCTAAAAATTGAGATAGGGGAGTGTGAAACATGACCCTAGTCCAACTTTTCAATTAGACCTAAAAAAATTAAACCTCGAATTTTCATGGTTCATATAACTGCATGCCCCTTTTCGATCCGCCAGACATTTGATAGAGAAACCACAAGTGAAAATATTCATTTTTCAGCTAGAAAAACAAGGATATCTTATTTATCCTTGATCAGAGTACCGATGTGTATCGGGTATGCGACTCGAATAAATAGGTGGTCATTTGAAAATATCTCAACAGTTTGTTTTAGCGACAAAGTTTTGACTAACTTGTTATTTAGGTGCTTGATGATCTCGGCTTGAGTGAGCTTGAAGATATGGCTGTACTGGAGTACTGTTGTGAAGTATCTAATATGCCGTACAATAGGAAACAATAACAACACAATATAAATCAAAAGCAAAGTTTAGGGAAAGAAAAAGCTACATACTTTGATGGTAAAATTGTTACTCCAAGTCCAAACCTATAGTTTTTTTTTTCTTAGTTCTCCTAGTTCTCCTAGTTCTCCTAGTTTTCCTAGTTTTCCTAGTTCTCCTAGTTCTCCTAGTTCTTCTAGCTCTCCTAGTTCTCCTAGTTCTCCTAGTTCTCCTAGTTTTCCTAGTTCTCCTAGTTCTCCTAGTTCTCCTACTTCTCCTAGTTCTCCCAATTCCCCTAGTTCTCCTAGTTCTAGTGCTCCTAGTTCTCATAGTTCTTCTAGTTCTCCCAATTCTCTCTATCCTACCAATTCTCAAAACTTGTTAAACTTCTGATTTGAATAAAGCATGTCATTGTTATTCATTTCGGCGTAACCATGTTACGCCTTTATAAAAATGGTCCAGTAGGCTTGCCATGAATGATTTGGGTGGACCNGGTATTGTTTGGAGAAGGGAGTTGTAGGACTGGTAAGAGGGATGTTATTTATCCTGAAATTCTAAATATTTTATAATTGACGTTTTGTTTTGTCAACAGCCACTATCCGTATGGTTCTATTTGATGGTTCCTCCGGAATTGTTTAATTATATTTTTCAAGATTCCAGGCCGGCTCCAGGGCTAGCTCTCATCTCAGGCTTTTTAACGAACTTAACTCGGAGATATTTATCTTCAAAACTGAATTTAATCTCGAGTTGAATTTAGATAAATTTATGTCAACATTGTCAAGAATTTTACTTTCATACTGTTGGATTAATGTTCCAAGAACTTTTTACAAGATTTGTGCCCGTGGAGAATATATACAAGAAACCCTATTTTTGTTTACATTCAAAGTGTACTGCAGTTTCTGGGCGGAATCAAATAGATTCTAGTACTTGATAATCTATTTGGGAGGAATGTAAACAAGCTCTGTATTGCATAGGTCGACTATTGTTTATAATTTTCCCTGAAACTGCAGTACATTGAATTTTTAAACAAGATACAAAGGTTTCCTGCCCCCCCCCTTAGTGTACTGCAGTTGTTGACGTGTTGTTGTGTACTGCAGGCGGACCAGTAAATCCTTGAGAGATATCATCTCCTTTATCCAGAGGTTGAAGGGGGAGGCCGGGGACAGAGGTTTTAATATGTCCATGAGACAAGGGTTCAGGTAAATGTCGTATTTATTGCAAGGGACACTAAATCCTCATATGACGTCACTGATTCTTAACTAACAATCATCACATTCAACAAGCATTGATTGTGCTAACAAGTTTAAAGCTAAAAAATGGAATTCTAATTCAAGTTTTCAATTTTTGAGTTCGTTTATATTTTGGGAGTCGCAAAATATATTATTCTTTAAAATAAGCACTGACGTCATATGAGGATTAAAAGTACCATTGCTATAAGGGTCGTCTTTATCTACATTAGAGCGCATCCAGGAGTATAAAGGAGTATAAAGGAGTATAAAGGAGTATAAAGAAGTTTAAAGGAATATAAAGGAGTATAGAGGAGTATATAGGAGTATAAAGGAGTATAAAGGAGTATAAAGGAGTATAAAGGAGTATAAAGGAGTATAAAGGAGTATAAAGGAGTAAAAAGGGGTATAAAGGAGTATTAAGGGGTAAAGAGAGGTAGAAAGGAGTATAAAGAAGTATAAAGGAGTATAAAGGAGTATGGAGTATAAAGGAGTATAACTATAAAGGAGTATAACTATAAAGGAGTATAAAGTAGTATAAAGGAGTATAAAGGATTATAAAGGATTATAAAGGAGTATAAAGGAGTATAAAGGAGTATAATTAGGATTATAAAGAAGTATAAAAGGGTATAAAGAAGTATAAAGTGGACGCAAAAAAGATTTGTTGGGCTTTAAAATGTTTATCTTTTTTATCCTTTTAAAGAAAAATATTTTTAGCCTTTTTAAAAGAATTTTAGAATCTAAAAAACCTATTTCCAAACATTTTATATATTTCATTTAAACTTTTCCTCAAATATTAATATTTTCTTAATGTAAAAAGGGTTGGAAGATTTTTTTTGCGGAAAACGACCAAAAAGAGAGAAAAGGCCGATCTTTAATTTGACACTGCACAACAAATACAGAAAGTTGTTAAAATACAAAGTTAAAGCAAAGTTTAAAGTTGTTTTCATTTTGTTACTGTTGCTAATATGGCATTTTACGATGGTTTTACACCCTTCAATTAAATACGCATCTACGCAAAATAGCAAACATATATACGCACACGAATCGAAGGCTAATTATAGTTTTTATTCTTTTGTTGCATTTTGAAGTGTAAAAACCTCACGTACATCTTTTTCTAAATGCATACTTTTTATTTGTAACCTATTAAAAATAGGTAAAATAGTTATACAAACTGTATGGGTTAAACCTTTTTCAGGAAAAAAGGAAATTTTTATTTAAAATTCTTTCAGATGGTGGTGGGCTTTTACAAAGAAGCATTCTATAATCTCCCTGTACTACGAGAACCAAGGAGCAGAGACAGAAGATAAGAAACCCGTGAAACCTGTAGATATAAAACCAACCTCCTTCAGTCCATCCAACACTCCTGGCTCTCCTCTAAACACTTCATCCCGCTCCTACAGCTCCCCCCTTCGCCCCTTAACTCCTGAGGATACTGTATTGAATCTGTCCACCACACCTCTTCACCTTCCTCCTTCCTTCTCCCTCCTAGCTCCTTTCCTTAATATGAATAATCAAAGTAGATATTCATCCTCGAAATGCTAGCCTCGAATTTGAAGGGGTCCTAGGGACCTCCCAGTACTTTAAAGTAACCCCTTTAGGGTCTGAAATACCTAGGAACTTTAAAGGACTGAAAGAGAAAATTTCGAACCTTTTTGAGAGCTTTCAAGGACACCTTTTACCATGCATTTCAACACAGTAGCTTATTTCTTAACCTCAAACCTGAAAATCGGCCAAAGGCCGGACGAGAGTATGGCCTGTGGCCGTTTTTTGTTACATTGAAGCTTATTTATCTCATATCTAAATATAACTTTAACGCATAAGTGCCAAACACAACTATATCCATTCTTCAATGTCCAGTTTTTTCTGACCATTTTATTTGTTGACAAATGTTTAAAATTGTAAATTGTAACTCACCTTCCCCCCCCCCTCCTTCCCAAATATATATATATATATATCTTTGCAACCCAATGTCGTAGACATTAAATATGTCAAACTATATGAATTGAGTTAGATATAAAATAATTTAAGTTTAATATATCATAGGTTTACTTCATCAGGTTACTAAGATATAGGGATAAGAAATTTGAGTTTGGGGCACAGACTCAATTTTCTTTCTCCTATTTAAGATATAAATATAGTTAAAGAGTAATAATCACTATTTTGCTGTTAAAAAAATAGCGTCTTACCCCCCATATTGAAATTAAAAAAGAAAATGTTTATTAAAAATATATCCCTCAGTTAATCAAATCATTTTTAAAGTGGCATTTTCAGTACAAAAATCATCTTGTAGATATCTATATTTGTATTTGTTATAAATTGTGTGTACATTGTGCAACTTATACACCCAGTTTAGATGCTCGTAACATTCCAGTAATTTTGTCAACCTAGCTCTAACACAGTCTTAGATCTTGGAATTTCCGGACCAAACGTCGGACCAGAATCAACATTTTTGAGAAAATCAAACTTTTTAAAATTGTTAGACAACGTCAATTGTCGGACTAAAACTGTCTTTTTAAAGCTAAAATTTTCGAAAGCAAGTTAACTCCTCATATCTTTGCAACCTGATATCCTTGCACCTTTTTTAAACTTTGAAATCAAGAAGTCATAGTTTGAAACATCAAAGGTTTACACCGTCAGTTTGCAAAGATATGGGAATTATAAAATTATAATTTGAAACCAGTTTTAACAAATAAGTTACTTTAGGCAATAGATTCTGTTGTTGTGGTACGGACTGTTTGACGGATTTTCATAAATATTTTTGTGATTTTTACATGTGCCATGATAGTGAGTATTATATATGAAGTCTTCCAGTAGTTTTAAGAATAAAACAGAGTGATAAGTGAATAGTTAAAACTGAATAAAATATAAAAATTGAAAATCTATTCATTTTTTATAATTTATGATTTCTAATTAAACATCGTGGGTTAGAGGTTATCAGGTTGGTAACAGATTTTCTTCCAAGGAATTATGTCTTAGATGAGTTTATCTATCAGAATTCATAGTCACCATATCTAAGGTTATATACGAACATTGTAATGCAAAGATATAGGGATAAGAAAATCAGATTTTGTGGAAAAGACTCAATTCCTTTCAGCTCGCCACCTTTCCACCCCTCCTCCAAGTTCTGCTTCTGTAGCATTACATGTACGTTGTACGTTGTACGTTGTACGTTGTACACTGTTCAGATGTATATAATAGTCATAATATGATATAGAATATTATTATGTCCTACGGAATGTACAATGTACATAAATTAAATCATGTTTGTTTATACAGGCGCTAACTGTTTGATTAAATAATACTTTAAACATATTCTTCCTGGCTAAAATCAGGGACTTATGAAACATATTCTTCCTGTGAAAATTCTAATATTTCAGTGTACCAGACGGATTCAAGGACCTTTGGACAAGGGAGAAAAGGTTAAAATGGAAAGATGTAAAGGACACCTATATTTGCAGTTTACATTTCGAGAGCAAGTGTTTCTCTGGTAGAAAGCTTATTTTCGAGATTGCCGTTCCTTTGCCTGTTGTAAGTAAAAACTTACCAGACCATAACTATATTGAGCAAAATAGTTCTGTCAATTCAAAAAGTGCTGAAGAGTTAAAAAGAGAAAACACAATGCTGACAGAGAAGCAAGTGATATCCTGTTATACGTGTATTCGTATGAAACATCATGCAAAATTACTAAATGAAAATATAAAAAAAAACAGATTACGTTCAAAGCTCTCGAAACTTATTTTACAAAATAACCAGTAAAGTGTTTTCTGTAAAATAAAATGTTAAATTAAAGTTAATAAAGCTTTGTTTTCTACTTGTTTTTTAATATGCAATTATTCTACATTACAGGGTTACCCACAAAAGGATGATATTTTAATGAAGACCTGAAACTCTTTCAGCATAATATTCGCAAGAATTTTGATAATCTGATTTAGGCCTAAATATGTTACCTGCTATAATGATTCATTCAGTGATTTGAATACGGAGATTGATGTAAAGAGAAAGATTAAATTAATTCTGTACTGTCAGTTGTCTCTAAAATTTCCTTCAAACTCTTCAGTTACACAGTGTCTGCAGTGTTTTTTTTATAAATGGTCCTTCACATTTTAGGGAGCACCAGAATCTTGTAAATTAAATAGTCGTTGATCTTTATGGGTACACAAAGTATAACAGTTTGTTTAACTGTGTTTAGACTCAAGCTACAAGTTTAACTAACCCATCAAACATGAAACATATTTAAATTTCGACCTTCTCTTCCAGAGTTTTATGGGTCCAACTGTGTAAAATGAATTTAAAATATTAAGTTTATCTCCATCCTCAATTTTGGTAAAAAAAGGTGAACCATATGTTAATATCTTGAATATTTCTAAAATATTGGGTTTCCCTCTTTGATTACCTGCAGGCTACAATTATAGGAATATGTTTTTTAATGAAAAAAAATTTTAGATTGATTTTTATCCACGTGTGCATGACAGGCTATCAGAGAATTGACTTACAGAAAATCAAATAATTTTCAAGAAAATTTTTGTATAAAATGATGGTCCAGGGCCCAAAAGGTTATATAGCACAAATATGTGAAGTACACCTGCAGTATGGAAACAGTACAACAAAATGGCCGTTTTACACTTTTTTCTAGTAAATTCCTCTCTATATATTCTGTTCTCTATGGGTTTATCATGTACGTAGGAAACATCTTCTTCCTGTGGTTAATCATGGACTTAGGAAACATCTTCTTTCTGTTGTTAATCATGGACTTATGAAACATCTTCCTGTGGTTAATCATGGACTTATGAAACATATTCTTCCTGTGGTTAATCATGGACTTAGGAAACATATTCTTCCTGTGGTTAATCATGTAATCATGGACGTAGGAAACATCTTGGTTAATCATGGACTTAGGAAACATATTCTCCCTGTGGATAATCATGGTCGTAGGAAACATCTTCTCTCAGTGGTTAATCATGGACGTAGGAAACATATTCTTCCTGCCTTTAATTATGGACTTGGTAATCATATTATTTTTGGCTTAATCATGGAACAGGAACAGGAACACTCCTTCCTATTTTTAGTCCATGGATAAACACAGGATCATTTACTCCTATCTTTAGTCAAATAATAATCACCGGATCAATCCCTTCTATCTTTAGTCCATGGATAAACACAGAATTAATTCCTTCTATTTTTAGTCCTTGTTTACATACAGGATCAATCCCACCACTATCTTTAGTCTATTTATAAAGACAGGATCAATCCACCTATATTTAGTCCATGGATACCCACAGGAATAATCCCTTCTATCTTTATTCCTTTTATAAACCCACCAAACAAACATACAGAATCGATCCCACTATCCATGTTTAAACATAGGATCAATCCCTCATATCTTCAGACCATGGATAAACAAACAGGATCCATCCATCCTATTTTTAGTAAATATATATACACAAGATCAATCCCTCCTATCTTTAGTCCATGAATAAACACAGGACTATTTCCTCTTATTTCTAGACCTAGTCCACATGGGTAAGCACAGGATCGCCCCCACCTATTTTCAGTCCCTGGATAAACACAGGATTATTTCCTCCTATTTATAGTCCATATAGGTAAGCACAGGATCAATCCCTCTTACTTTTAGTCCATAGGTAAGCAGAGAAGCGATCCCCCTTATCCTGAGCCCATGAATAACACAGTATAAATCCTACCTATCTTTAGTCCATGGATACCCACAGGATCAATCCCATTTATTTTTAGCCCATGGATACCCACATGATCAATCCCTCGTATCTTAAGTCCATGGATAAACATAGAAACAATCCTCCTTAGCCCATGAATAACACAGAATCAAACCCTCCCATTATTAGTCGGTGATTAAACACATGACTAATTCCTCCTATCTTTAGTCCATGGATAAATAGAGGATCCCTCCCTCCTATTTTTAATCCATGGAAAACAAATATTGAAGCACTTCTCTTCCTATACATTTAGTTTACACTGTGAATACTGAATAAAGTATACACAACCATTCAATATTTGTTAAAGATATTGTTTTTGTAATTCTAAGTGACCCTCCATTTAAAGAAGGGTATATGAAAATATACGAGATGAGATCTGTAAGAAGTCCCATCTTGGACAACAACCCAGATCGCCCGATTCACGAGACAACAACCCAGGCCGCCTGATTCACGAGACAACAACCCAGACCGCCCGAATCACCATTGAAACCTTTATCTGAAGAAGAATGTGGAAGATATGTGGTTTTTCTTGGTCGAAATACGACTGATAAATCCAATATTATTTACCTGCTAATCCAGTTTTGTAGAGAAACAAAAATCTAAAATAATAATCTGTTCTTAAAACTATTAACATGGATCCAAGGTCATATAAGGCAAGGAAAGTTATTTCAGAGGTGTACGCATCTTTTGTACTGCAGTGTAATGTCTCTTTAACCTCCTCGGATACTGAACGAACACTGATGCATCTATAAATTCCGCTCAAAGAGAACTGGTTTCAATATGTACACAGAGTATACGCAACTGCAATTAACTTTCCTTGCATTATAACCTTGCATGGATCTGATTTAAATCAGACAATGCTTTTAAAGGTATCATTTTGAATCAGATATGCCACTCTTTAAGTGAAGGATCACTTGAAATGACGTTTACAACTTTACAGGCACTTAAACATTTTCATAATTTGTGTATGTTTTTTAGATCAAATACTCAGGGGCATTTTATTTACGAAAGGTACAATGAGGTTTATTAAAGTTTTGGAAATACTTAATCAGACTTTGGTGAGTTTGGACCAATGGTAAAAATTATGAATGGTGAAAACTATGCATTGGTAAAAAATAAATGTCTAGTCTAATGGGTACCCGTTCATCCGACCTATAAGGAAACTGATCTAGGTGTTTTCTAATTTTAGGGTTTTATGAAGTTTTCTATCCTAATCTATATAATAAAGCTCTTCGCTCATGTATGAGTACATACATAGTCTAAAAAAAAGATTTTATTTTTTCAACATGAAAATTATTTTTGATTTTTTTTTCAATTTAAAAGAATTTTACCGGGCAATGCCGGGCACTTCAGCTAAGTATTTTATAAAAGCTTTTTATGGTTAGGGTTGGTGAAGCCAAGTATAGAAATAAATTTTAATATGATTCAGATCATTTTTAATTGTGGTTTCTCTACAAAAGTGACTTGCGCATTTTCTACTGCAGGAAAACATATAAAAATTATCAGAATTAAACACTTTTAAACCTAGAAAAACGACAATATCTGTTAAATCATTGATCAGTTAATGGATTTAAGGGTTCTAATGTGAATCGGGCATAACCATCTTTGCATGGAGTGTCAATACTCAATTGGTATTAGCTTACAGTCTCTTTCACCACTTTTGTTTCAGCTGTTCATTTTCTGGGCGACCACTGTAAACCATCATGTGCGTAAATCAACGCCCCTGAAAAACAAAGACATTTAAAGTGTAGAATCACTGCGTCACACTCAATATTCGTGCATTCCCTGAGACAAGGATGCGTCACACGAGCAGGATATAAATCAGTAAAGTACGCATATTGTATTTTAAATGGACCACGGACAGGCTAGTCGAAAAACATGGGACTTAAAAGACGACATTAAAATATATGAAAAAGCTCAGAAGTTTAAGTATCCCGCTAAATTTAGAAATTTTCTTATTTAAAAATACAAAATAAGTAAAAAGTCAATAAAATTTGAAAACAGAGCATGTCTATTCATAACTCAATTCAACCCCTTGACCGATTTGCCTCACATTTTGATTGGGGAACTCGGTAGAACAATGGAAATGGTTTAGGCTTGGTTTAAAAATTCAAAATTTAAGTAAATGACTTTTACAGGGAGAATTTAATTGCTAGGTAAATCTGTGTTTCCATGATTGTTGTTTATGAAAGACAAGTGCTACATTAAGAATCAAGAAAGAAACTTGATATTATTAAAAATAAACTAGTAATTCTGTCTTCGACCAATTCCGTCATAAATAAATTTTTTTTTAATTTAGTTGATTTGATAATTTTCATGGACTTATCAACTACATATCTATTTGTCATCTCATGTCTGTATAATCAACTAAAATTGTCTGTATAATCAACTAATTGTCTGTATAATCATCTAATTGTCTGTATAATCAACTAAAATTGTCTGTATAATCAACTAATTGTCTGTTTGATCATTTAATTGTCTGTGTAGTCAACTAATTGTCTAAATGAACAATATTTGTCTTTAAATCAACTATAACTGTCTGTATAATCAACTAATTGTCCGCATATCAACTAATGTATGGATAATCAACTAATATTGTATGTATAATCAACTAATTGTCTGTATAATTAACTAGTTGTCTGTATAATCAACTAATTTTCTGTATAATCAACTAATTGTCTGTATAATCAACTAATTGTCTGTATAATCAATAAATGTCTGTATAATCAACTAATTGTCTATATAATCAATATTTGTCCTTAAATCAACTAATTGTCTGTATAATCAATATATTGCCTGTATACTCAACTAATGTCTGTATAATCAACTAAAATTGTCTGTATAATCAACTAATTTTCCGTATATCAACTAATGCCTGTTTAATCAACTATATTGTCTGTATAATCAACTAATTGTCTGCATAATCAACTAATTGTCTGTATGTTCATTTAATTGTCTGTATAGTCAACTAATTGTCTGTATAATCAACTAAATGTCTGTATAATCAACTAAGTGTCTGTATAATCAACTAATTGTCTGTATAATCAACTAATTTTCTGTATAATCACCTAATGGTCTGTATAATCAACTAAATGTCTGTATAATCAACTAAGTGTCTGTATATCAAATAATTGTCTGTATAATCAACTAATTGTCTGTATAATCAACTAATTGTCTGCATAATCAACTAATTGTCTGTATGTTCATTTAATTGTCTGTATAGTCAACTAATTGTCCAAATAACCAATATTTGTCTTTAACTCAACTAATTGTCTGTATAATCAAATAAATGTCTGTATAATCAACTATTTGTCTATATAATCAACTAATTGTCTGTAAAATCAACTAATTGTCTGTATAATCAACTGATTGTCTGTATAATCAACTAATTGTCTGTATAATCAACTCATTGTCTGTATAATCAACTAATTGTCTGTATAATCAACTAATTGTCTTTATAATCATCTAATTTTCTGTATAATCAACTAAGTGTCTGTATAATCACCTAATTGTTTGTATATTCAACTAATTGTCTCTATAATCAAATAATTGTCTGTATAATTAACTAATTGTCTGTATAATCAACTAATTGTCTGTATAATCACCTAATGGTCTATATAATCACCTAATGGTCTGTATAATCAATTAAATGTCTCTATAATCAACTAGGTGTCTGTATAATCACCTAATGGTCTGTATAATCAACTAAATGTTTGTATAATCAACTAATTGTCTGTATAATCAACTAAATGTCTGTATAATCAAATAATTTTCTGTATAATCAACTAATTGTCTGTATAATCAACTAATTGTCTGTATAATCACCTAATGGTCTGTATAATCAACTAATTGTCTGTATAATCAACTAATTGTCTGTATAATTAACTAATTGTTTGTATAATCAAGAAATTGTCTGTATAATCAACTAATTGTCTGTAAAATCAACTAATTGTCTGTATAATCACCTAATGGTCTGTATAATCAACTAAATGTCTGTATAATCAACTAATTGTCTGTATAATCAACTAAATGTCTGTATAATCAACTAATTGTCTGTATAATCAACTAAGTGTCTGTATAATCAACTAATTGTCTGTATAATCAACTAATTGTCTGTATAATCAACTAATTGTCTGTATAATCACCTAATGGTCTTTTTAATCAACTAAATGTCTGTAGAATCAACTAAATGTCTGTATAATCAACTATAAAGTGTCTGTATAATCAACAAATTGTTTGTATAATCAACTAATTGTCTGTATAGTAACCTAATGGCCTGTATAATCAACTAAATGTCTGTATAATCAACTAATTCTCTGTATAATCACCTAATTGTCTGTATAATCAAATAATTGTCTGTATTATCAACTAATTGTCTGTATAATCAACTAATTCTCTGTGTAATTAACTATTTGTCTATATAATCAACTAATTGTCTGTAAAATCACCTAATTGTCTGTATAATCAACTAATTGTCTGTATAATCAACTAATTGTCTGTATAATCATCTAAGTGTCTGTATAATCAACTAATTGTCCATATAATCAACTAAGTGTCTGTATAATCAACTAAGTGTCTGTATAATCAACTAATTGTCTGTATAATCAACTAATTGTCTGTATAATCAACTAATTGTCTGTATAATCAACTAAATGTCTGTATAATCAACTAATTGTCCGTATATTCAACTAATTGTCTGTATAATCAACTAATTGTCTGTATAATCACCTAATTGTCTGTATAATCAACTAATTGTCTGTATAATCAACTAATTGTCTGTATAATCACCTAATTGTCTGTATAATCAACTAATTGTCTGTATAATCAACTAAATGTCTGTATAATCAACTAATTGTCTGTATAATCAACTAAGTGTCTGTATAATCAAATAATTGTCTGTATAATCACCTAATTGTCTGTATAATCAACTAAGTGTCTGTATAATCATTTAATTGTCTGTATAATCAACATATTGTCTGTATAATCAACTAAGTGTCTGTATAATCAACTAATTGTCTGTATTATCACCTAATTGTCTGTATAATCAACTAAGTGTCTGTATAATTAACTAATTGTCAGTATAATCAACTAATTGTCTGTATAATCCACTTATTGTCTGTATAATTAACTAATTGTCTGTATAGTAAACTAATTGTCTGTACAATCAACTAATTGTCTGTATAGTCAACTAATTGTTTGTATATATATATATATAACTAATATTGTATTGTAGAAAATGTTCCAAGAACTCATCTCCTCAAGGTCCTCAAGGGTTTCAATTTCACTTCAACTTGTTTTGGAATCCCTCCCTCCTCACATGCCCCCCTACCGCCTCCTTCACAATTCTTGGGTGGAGCATTTCCCCTTGCCCCCCCCCCTGTATACGCCCCTGGTTAAATAGAAGTAAGGGCGCGTACGGGGTATTCTGAAATTTTTTTGTTTAGAGTTAGACATGTTTTAAAATTAATGCTTATAATATGTTTTTAATCGCCCCCATTGTGTAAGCCATTGACTATAATAATTTAGCAAAAGCATTATGAGGCCTTAATATTTATATTTTATAATATAATTAAAAATTATTTTTGTTTGTTAGATAAATCAAAGACGATCCAGGTTGATTCAAGAATGCCGCGTTGAGATTCAGTTCAATAATTTTACCGACACGTAAATAGTTTTTCTTCCAGATTTCCCTCCTAATCAACGTAAAATGTTTTTTTTCTTTAACAATAATTTGACAAAATCTTTATTGATGATTCATATTGAATAATATATTTCAGGAATTATAAAATGCCTTTTTAATTAAGATAGTCTAGTATAGTGTAGTTCAACGTTCATGTGATCTATTTAACAAGAAAATGTTCCGAATAGTTTTATTTGTTCTTCCTGTTCTTCTGGTTTCTGGAGATGAACATGATCATGTTTACAAGGTATTGGGCATTGAAGGCGCTGGGCGCCACTCATAATTGCAATTGGTAATTTCCTAAAGAGCGACTTAGGGGGGGGGGGGGGTCCAAAAATGGTTCTCTAGGAAATCACCCATTTATCACAATGAGATGTTATCACATAAAGTTTTCTTCAAATAACTGAGTGTTTGCCCAGGATAACGAGGAAGTTGTTCTGTGGATGAATACAGTTGGTCCTTACCATAACAGACAAGAAACATATGGATACTTTACTCTTCCTTTCTGCCAGGGACCTAAACCTTCAATAGGTAATTCCAGGGACCTAAACCTTCAATATGTAATTCTATTGGCCTAAATCTTCAATAAGAAATTCCAGGGACCTAAACCTTCAATTGGTAATTCCAGAGACCTTCACCTTTAATAGGTAATTCCAGGAACCTAAACCTTTAAAAGGTAATTCCGTGGACCTAAACCTCCAATAGGATATTCCAGGGACCAAAACCTTCAACAGGTCATTCCATTGACCCACACCTTCAAGAGACAATTCCAGGGACCTAAACCTTCAATAGGCAATTCCAGGGACCTAAACCTTCAATAGTTAATTCCAGGGACCTACACCTCCAATAGGTGAATCCAGGGACCTACTCCTTCAATTGTTAATTCCAGGGACCTACACCTTCAATATTTAATTCCAGGGACCTACACCTTCAATAGGTAATTTCAGGGACCTTAACTATTAAAGATATTTCCAGGGACCTAAACCATCATGGAGTTATTAAAAGAAATTTTGAGATTTTGTAGATACATTTGTTTACAACCTATTTTAAATTGCCGACAAATGTTTGTTTAATTGGAAAAACATATCTGATTTAATTATTTAAAGATAGCGATTCCTCTAAAATATACCTTATAAATAAAAAAAAATATAACTTATAATTAAAGTTTCATTTATATTATTAACCAATTGTATGATGTTAAATTTAAATCTTGGAAAAAGTAAAATTTTAATAATAATTATGTTTCACATGTGTTACGTGAACCGTAATCTCTGAACTGTAAAGGATTTAAAAAAGTTATGGCGTGTCGATGAAATTATCTATTTAAAATACTGAACGTTGATTGATTGATTAATTAAAGCTTGATGATTGATTGATTGATTTTTAAGATCACTACCATGAAACACTAAGCGAAGCTCTCCAAGGAACGGAATTGGAGATCAGTGGTCTGGAAATAGATTTCAAGGTTAGAATTAAATCTTAATTGTTTTTTTTTTCAAGTTGCCAGAAAAGTAACAATAAAAGCATTTTTACCATTTGCCAAGTTACGCAAAAATATTTTCAAAAACAAGTTCGATATCTGGCGGAACTACTGAAAGGCCAATGAAGAGATGTGAAGAGAAATTATCACACCCGTGATATATAGGCATTAACACACCAATTAAACCAATCTTCTTTAACGATCTATGCGAGGGGGAGGGACCTTCCCTGTGGTCACGTGATGTCACACAAAAAATTTGGGCCCGATCGGTTCAGCCGTTTTGACGTTTATTGGATACAAACAAACAGACAGACAAGCCAAATTTATATATAGATCTTAGAGTCAAGATGTTCTTTAAATTTTATATTACTAGAAATTCAAGGCGCTTTGCGCCCTTCTTTCTGGCCTTAGAGGGCGCTTCGCGCCCATCTTCTATTTAAATTGTGAACATGGTTTTTTTGTTAACATTTAAAAACAAAGAAGAAAATTTTTGCGGATTTAAAAAAAAAATCGCGGATTTTCAAGAATTTTTTTTTTTACAAAATTAAAAACCTTAAACATATTTTTTGAAATTTTTATCATTCATAAACCTTCCCCGGGGTCCGGGGTAAGTTAAATAAAAAGAGAAAATTTGAACTTAATAAAGAGGAACGTGAGGAAATGATAATGAATACAGATAAATTAAAATTCGGTGTTAATAATTCTCCAAAACTCACAAAATAAAAAAGGCGTTAGTTCCGCATTTAAAAAATATATATTTCGGTCTGGGTTGACTCTCTTCAGTTATATCGATTTATAACCATCAAAATCAAGATTAAAAATAAGAAAATTTATTTTTGTTAATTAATATTTTTAATGGTACTTCCTCTGGCAACGTTTTTAACTTTATTATTTCAAACCATATCAAATTGTTTCTTAAAACGGCAAAGACTTAGCGAAAAACATAATTAAATTGATTAAGCAATTAAGGAAAAATATTGCCTCTGAAAATATAAGGATAAAAACATTTTACAAAGCTGAGTGATTAATAGTTAACAACAAATTATTAAAAAAATTAAAAAATAAGAACTCCATTAAGATACTTGTTATTTAAGTCTGATAGCTCGAAGACTCCGTACTGCAAGATAACCTTGGAGGACAAATCCTTAAAAGCTTTGCTCTACGCAGTCAAGAACCATTACTGGTATCAAATGTATCTAGGTTGGTATCTTCACCTAATAAAACCATAATAGGGGAATACTTTTTCAAAAGAAAATACTTAAGTTTACCTTTCTGTATTTTCATCTTGTTGTTAACTCATTTAACTTAAAATTTAAAAAACTTTTTTTTATATTGTTAATTATCAGTATTTGCAAAATTGTAAAATGAATTGACGATTTGAGAGACAAGAGAGTTTTAAATATTGATTGATTTGATTAATTGATGGATTGCTCGATTGATTGATTGATTCCTTTAGATGATCTGCCCATCTGGGGTATAGTTGGAGAGATAGAGGATAAGGAGAATGCCTACTATATCTGGACGCATAAGAAGTTTGAGATTGGATACAATGGAAACCAGGTAAAAAACTAGAGGGTCATTTTACTGCTGCCATTATCCTAAGGGGAAAACCATTTTAGATACTTTTAGATTTCAGGAACTGTAATCGTAATTTCAATTGACCCTTCATACAAAAATAGCAATCCTAGATTTACAACGGTACCCTTGAAACCTTTGTGATCAATAATGTGAAAAAGTATTTTATTCTGTTAATTCCCTAGACATATTTACCTTTAGTAGAAATGCGTAATTTCACTTCTGCAGAGTAACCACTAACCACAATTTAAAAAAATCAGTTTTGAAACTATAAACATTACATCATACCTAATGAGACAAAACTTCAAGTATACCATTGTTAATCGGACATTGCCATAATCATGTTTGCAGAAAGGATCACTTTAAACTACGCTCATAGTTAAAAAAATCAGTTTTCAAACTATAAACATTACATCATACCTAATGAGACAAAACTTCAAGTATACCGTTGTTAATCGGACATTGCCATAATCATCTTTGCAGAAAGGATCACTTTAAACTACGCTCATAGTTAAAAAGATGAGAAACTCAAGAAACTCAAACTCAAAATTAACAAAATAAAGATTGGTGTCAACGCTTGTCAATACTAGTTCTCAATTTTTAAAAAGTATTTTCTAAAAATTGATTTCTACTTTCTTGTTTTTTTTCAGATGTAGATCCAGGGGTTTATGTTTTCTTGAAAAAATTATTCCCGCCCCCGGCCCTGCTTTTGAAAAAAGATATATATGCTTGCCTTTTTTAAGGTCTTATTCTCTGAATTTGGGAAAATAAATAATTTTTAGGGGGAAGTCTAATTTTTTGGGTAAAAATTATTAAAAGTATGAAAAAACTTGCCGTTTGAAGTCCAATTTTTCATTTTTCTAATTTTTCATTTTCCTAATTTTTCATTGATCACATAGATGGTGATCACGCATTTATAGATTACGTTGCGCTAAATACCCTTTGGCCAGTGTACTGCTGATCAATGCATTTTTACGAATTTGGTTTTGTTTTGTTTAAACTTTTTTATTGCTCATAAAGTTGAAACACAAAAATAGCCTTTTATTTGGTAGCTTCTGTTGTTATACTGTATTTATCGCTTAATTATTGTACGGTGTGTATTTTTAAAAATATCGACAAAATCTGGGTTTGTAAATAAGGGAGAGAAAATAAGTCGTGATTGATATGCGTGAGATTGCATGAGGCCAGGAACAACCCAAGCAATTTGTTTAAGACCCTGCTGACAATGACACACTGTCTTTTCATTTGAGACACCTGCTAAATTCTTTCTTTTATACCCTATTTAATCATCATTTTAGAGTCGCGATTTTCTGTAAAATTTAGATTATTTTAGAGTCAAGATTTTCTGAAAATTTTAGGTTATTTAAAGTCAAGATTTTCTGTAAATTTTAGATTACTAGAAATTCAAGGCGCTTCGCGCCCTTCTTTCTAGGCTATCTTCTATTTAAATTGTGAACATGTTCTTTTTGTTCACATTTTAAAACAAAGAAGAAAATTATTTTGCGGATTTAAAAAAAAAGCAAATTTGCGGATTTTCAAGAATTTAAATTTTTTTACAAAATTAAAAACCTTTAAAACACATTTTTTTTAAATTTTTATCATTCATAAACCTTCCCTGTGGTCACGTGATGTCACACAAAAAATTTGGGCCCGATCGGTTCAGCCGTTTTGACGTTTATTGGATACAAACAAACAGACAGACAAGCCAAATTTATATATAGATCTTAGAGTCAAGATGTTCTTAACAAACAGACAGACAAGCCAAATTTATATATAGATTTTAGAATCAAGATTTCTGTAAATTTTAGATAGTGGACGTGAATCTGACAAGTGAGGGTAGATCCAAGCTGCAGTTGGGAAATTCTATCGAGTTTACCTATGAAGTCAGCTGGAAGAAATCTAATGTTAAGTTTGAGGTAAACTTGTGATTTAAAAAAGTAAATAAAAAATGGATGCTAAGCATTACGTTAATTCAAGTGGACCTCCATTTGTAAAGTGGGAGGTCCGATTGCAAAGTTTAACATTTTGAAAATTTCTTTCTATGTCTGCTGCGTAAATTTACAAATCACGTTTATAGAAAACCTAGATTCTACTAATTAGTTTTCCGTTAGAAATTAATAATGAATTATAATATTAAATTTTTTTGGGGTAAATTTTTTATGTTAAGGACCGGTTTATTTGTTAATGTTTAGAACCGGGTTTATTGTTTATATTCTGGACCGGTTGTTTTGTTTATGTTTAGGACCGGTTTATTTGTTAATATTTAGAACCGGATTTATTGTATATATTCAGGACCGGTTCTATTGTTTATGTTTAGGACCGGTTTGATAAATACCTTGATCCTACCTTCTTCCAGCACAGGATTCATTGGTTCTCCATCTTCAACAGCTTCATGATGGTCATCTTCCTGGTAAGCTTCAACAGTTGGGAGAGTTTGGGGTCAAGATGAAGAGGGGGTGGGTTGATTTTTGATGCACAATGAAGCTTAAAAATAAACATATGGNCAACCTTATTTTATCAGCCATTACGAATTATTACTTCCCCCATTTTCTCTTTTTTCTTTCCTCATGCAATTTTTTAAAGTAATATTTTGTAGAAAATAATAGATCTTTGCAAATGCGTATTTTTAGGTTGGATTGGTGACTATGATTCTTATGAGAACTCTGCGTAAAGATTATGCAAGGTAAATACTGAAAAGTATGACTATGATGGAGTAGAGGGTGGGGAGGGGGGGGGATATTAAACAGAGAATATTGGAGCAAATACTATTCCCCCCCCCCCCTTATTTATTTGTTTTACAAAAATACTAACCAATTGAGACCTGTGTGCAAAAGATTTAATTTCGACGAAAAATAAATTCATGAATCCAGAAAACGTGAAAAATGATAAAATAGGGGGGAAAATATAATAAAATAGGGGGCAAATATGAAAAATTTGGGGGAAAATATGATAAAATAGGGGGAAAATTTATCTGAAATGAGTTTCTTGTCTAGCAGATAGGTGTTTAAAACACCTAACTGGTATTTGAATCAGACTTTTTGGTGAAAAGGCTTAAAAAAACATGGAAAAATCGGGGGGAGGGGAATTTCCACAATTTTCTTACTTTAAACAAACCCAAATAATGTCCAAATGCAAAATTTCATTCAGATTTCTAAAAATAAAATCAGGATTCCCAAATGCATTCATTTCAAATTGGTCAAACTTTGACCCTCCCCCTTGAGAAATATCAAAATTTCGACTTATAAACCTTGATGAATTTGAGATGTTTACTGGTGTGTATATATTTTATTGAATGAAGAACAATATCCCTTTGTCTCTAAAATTAAAACTTTTAACAAAATCTAGAAATTTAAGGCATTTTTTATTTCTTGTATAAATAAATTCCTAGGTTTAGTTTACCGAACCTCCAGGGGCGGATACAGGATTTAAGTGAGGGGGGTGTTAGATTTATTTCGGAACAAAAATATCCAGATTTAGGAACAAATTATTTTAAGATAGATATTTTTCCTGTTTCCTTCAAATGCTATTGAGGAGCTATTCTGAAATCTCAGGGGGGTGCGAAGGTCCTGCCGCCCCCCCCCCTGTATCCGCCCCTGTATTGAACTAAGGTGTTCACTACTAGTCAATAAAACTGAAAGTTTACTGCTCTAAAATACTAATACTTCTGAGTCTAATGTCGCTAATGTTTACTGTTTACTGTTTACTGTTTAGTGCTAATCCGTGAAAAAGGCTGATATTCATCTCTTCTAACTTAGACACTAGAATTTCCCTAGAAGGGGCGTGTTTGTATAAAATGCCTTCTTTTTGAGCGAAAATTTTATGTTTTTTTAAAAAGAAAATGGTATTGAAGGTTTTAAAAGCTAGTTAAAATTTTATATTCTTATTTTGGATTTTGAAATCTCACTACCGCCAATACCACAGTTTGAAAATAAAAGTTAAAATTTTTTATTCTCATTTTGGATTTGCAAATCTCACTTTTTATTTTTTTCATGAATCTCACTACCTTAGAACTTGACACTATATACTTTTATTTTATAAAACTGGGGCATTTTATACCTACAGAGAAGGGGCTGGTTTATTTGGTGTACTATCCCGTTTTGCCTACTATAATCTGTATCTGTACTGTACAGTGTACTGCTCGCTCTAACTGGTTAGATGTAGGCCCGGTTCTTAAAAATTAACCGGGCTTAACATTATAGATTGGTCGAGAGCAGTGGTTTCTAATCATCAACTTTGATGGATTAGTGTTAAGAATTAAGATTAGTGTTATTAAAAGGATTAACAATTCAACAGTTACGGCCTCTGGAGTTAATCTGTTCCCTGATTAGATACAGTAAAGAGGAGGATATGGATGATATGGAGAGAGATCTAGGAGATGAATATGGATGGAAGCAGGTTGAAATTAATGGATTTATAAAATATAGATTGGATGGTTTATTGATTCAAAGGTTCGTTGAGTGGTCGGTTCATTGATTGATTGATTGATTGATTGATTGATTGATTGAATGAATGATTGAATGATTGTTGTTGTTGAGGACCACCGACCCCTATTTCATTGAATGGTGTATATTGAATATAGATTGGATGGTTTATTGATTAATAGGTTCATTGGTTGGTTGGTTGGTTGGTTGATTGATTGATTGATTGATTGATTGATTGATTGATTGATTGTGAGGACCGCCGACCCATATTTCATTGAATGATGGGGTGTCTGCTAATAATTGTAATTATGTCAAGGTTCATGGTGATGTATTCCGTCCTGCAGCCAGTCCTCTCCTATTCTCCTCTCTCATCGGTTCAGGTTAACAAAACTACTTAATATTCTTTAAAGTCTAAAATTTGTCAAATCCAGACATTTTGCAAAATTCGTCCGACTTTCCAGACAATAAGAGATAAAGGGCAAAGGAGGTACCATTTCATCATCATTATTAGTCTTATGATATATTATAGTGTCCCCACATCCATTTCTTTTATTATTTCATTGACTTTTTCCAGTATGTTAAACACTAAAATAATAGATACAGATTTAATTTTAGTTTTATTTATTATTTTCTTAGCTCCACATTATTATGGGGACCACTGCGCCTATAATTTGTTTGTTATTGTTAATTTTAACATTTTTTGTTTCAGGTGCTCAGCTGTGTTTAGTTATTCTTCTAGTTGTAATCTTTGCAATACTTGGAGAACTATATACAGGAAGATATTTATCTATAAGAATTTATTGGATTGTCAATTGTTGCATTTTTATTTGGCGTAAGGGGGGATGAGGGGGGGGGTGAGCTGTGAATTAAAAATCGACGAGATCAAAGAATTTGTATGATAAATGTCTGAACTGAGTAGAGAGGGGAAGTATGCTGTCCACAGCAATATTTGTTTTTGCAGCTACTGCGCCGGTCAACGGGTACTTCGGGGGCAGTCTCTATTCCAGGTAGAGTAGGAGTACTTTGGGCTGTCTCTATTCCAGGTAGGGTAGGAGTACTTTGGGCTGTCTCTATTCCAGGTAGGGTAGGAGTACTTTGGGCTGTCTCTATTCCAGGTAGGGTAGGAGTACTTTGGGCTGTTTCTATTCCAGGTAGGGTAGGAGTACTTTGGGCTGTCTCTTTTCCAGGTAGGGTAGGAGTACTTTGGGCTGTCTCTATTCCAGGTAGGGTAGGAGTACTTTGGGCTGTCTCTATTCCAGGTAGGGTAGGAGTACTTTGGGCTGTTTCTATTCCAGGTAGGGTAGGAGTACTTTGGGCTGTCTCTTTTCCAGGTAGGGTAGGAGTACTTGGGTGCGGTCTCTATTCAAGGTAGGGTAGGAGTACTTAGTGTGCAGTCTCTATTCCAGGTAGGGTAGGAGTACTTGGGTGTAGTCTCTATTCCAGGTAGTGTAGGAGTACTTTGGGCTGTCTCTATTCCAGTTAGGGTAGGAGTACTTGGGTGCAGTCTCTTTTCCAGGTAGTGTAGGAGTACTTTGGGCTGTCTCTATTCCAGGTAGGGTAGGAGTTCTTGGGTGCAGTCTCTTTTCCAGGTAGGGTAGGAGTACTTGGGTGCAGTCTCTATTCCAGGTAGGGAAGCAGTACTCGGGGGCATCTATTCCAGGTAGGGAAGGAGTACTGGGGGCATCTTGTCCAGGTAGGGTAGGAGTACTTTGGGGCTGTCTCTATTCCAGGTAGGGTTAGAAGTACTCAGGAGTATTCTCTTTTCCAGGTAGGGTAGGAGTACTCGGGGGCAGTCCCTTCCAGGTAGGGTAAGAGTTCTCCGGGGCAGTCTCTATTCCTGGTAGGGAAGGAGTACTCGGGGGCATCTCCAGGTAGGGTAGGAGTACTCGGGGGCATCTATACCAGGTAGGGTAGGAGTACTTTGGGCTGCAAAGATGTAGGAATTGTAAGAATTTACTTTGAATATATCTTCGTTGTACTTCTTGTAAGAATTCGCAAGTTTCTTCCTTAACAAATCCCTGACCCGAGATTTCCTACAGAACAGCAAACACAAACCATATTATTTTTTAAGAAATGAACTGACTTGTTAATGTTATTTTTACTTTTTTGGTCCCCCTCCCCCCTGCTCATCAAATTTTGATCAAACATTAGCAAATATTTTTAAATATTTTTTTGTGGCTTTTTAACATTACTTTGGTCTAGGATGAGCGGTAAGTCCTGGTTAAAGCAGATGTTTATGTCTGCGTTCCTGGTTCCATCAATGGTGTGTGGAACAGCGTTCCTGATTAACTTTATCGCAATCTACTACCACGCTAGCCGGGCTATTCCTTTTGGAACTATGGTACGAAATGACCTTGTAATCTTTATATACTGCTGTCTATTCATGTTTAGTTTACTGTATCCTGCATCAGCATCTGTATTTATGTTCAGACTACTGTATCCTGTATCTATGTTTAGATTGCTGTATTTGTATTTATGTTCAGATTGCTGTATCCTGTATCTGTGTTTAAATTGCTGTATCCTGTATCTGTATCACTATTTGGATTGCTGTATCCTGTATCTATATTATTCTGTATCTGTATTTATATTTAGATTGCTGTATCCTGTATCTATATTATTCTGTATTTGTATTTATGTTTAGATTGCTGTATCCTGTATCTTTATCTTTGTTTAGATTGCTCTTTCCTGCATATGTATCTGTTTAGATTGTTGTATCCTGTATCTGTATCTATGTTAGATTGCTGTATCCAGTATCTGTATCTATGTTTGGATTGCTGTATCCTGTATCTGTTTCAATGTTTAGATTGCTGTATCCTGTATCTGTATCTATATTTAGATTGCTGTATCCTGTATCTGTATCTATGTTTAGATTGCTGTATCCTGTATCTGTATCTATGTTTAGATTGCTGTATCCTGTATCTGTATCTATGTTTAGATTGTTGTATCCTGTATCTGTTTCAATATTTAGATTGCTGTATCCTGTATCTGCATCTATGTTTAGATTACTGTATCCTGTATCTGTATCTATGTTTTGATTGCTGTATCCTGTATCTGTATCTATGTTTAGATTGCTGTATCCTGTATCTGTATCTTTGTAATCCTTCCCTTAAATCTTGTCGGAACTGTTCTTGGCAGAAATTTGGCTGGAAACCCAGACTTCCCTTGCAGGTATTAACCCTATTACTAATTGTGATACAAATCTAAAACACTTTTGGAAAGCCCTTGGGCTTTACTTCAATAATCTGCAAAAAAAAATCAAATTTGCTAAATTTCAAATATTTATTGCAATTTTAAGTTATTACCCAAAAATGTACAAAACAAAAAGTGCGCAAAATATGATAAATTATACAATTTTGAAAGCCCTCACCACGGCAAATTCAAATTTCAAAACCTAAATTTGTATTTAAGGAAAACTGAAAATGTGCAAATTCTCTTTAAAGGTATCTGTGCAAAAAACTATGCCAAATTTCTTCGCAAAAATAGTACAATATGCTTTATTTTGTTCATGGCTTTCCAAAGAGCTATAAAAAGTCTAAATCCAATGACCGGAAGTAGGTCTAAGTATAGATTTAGTCGGGTAAAGGTTAAATAAGGCATTCTGGCAGTTTGCCTGAGGACTCAGGACTCAGCCTAAAGTAAGGAGTATGTGTGAGTTTGAAAAGCCCAAAAATTTGAACTGCCTCAGACCAATATTCTTATAGTTATCTCCAAAAAACGTCAGGGGGGCACAGTCCCCCCCCCCCCCCCCAGCCGGAATATGGTTAACGCTCCATTTATATATTCAGTTATTTTTTCATCCATCCCTTTATTTATCCAATCATTTATTCATTTATCCGTTGATATTTATCCAGTCAATTATTCATTTATCCGTTAATTTGTCCAGTCATTTATTCATTTATCCGTTGATTTGTCCAGTCATTTATTCATTTATCCGTTGATTTGTCCAGTCATTTATTCATGTATCCGTTGGTTTATTCAGTCATTTATTCATTTATCATTTAATTTGTCCAGTCATTTATTCATTTATTCGTTGATTTGTCCAGTCATTTAGTCATTTTTCCGTCAATTTGTCCAGTCATTTATTCATTTATTCATTTATCCGTTGATTTGTCCATAATTCAATTAAATTTAATATTTTACCAAAATATTTTCTTTATTACTATGTGCTCATTTGCTATGTAGTAAATTAAATTGTAAATTAATTTTGAAGTTATTAATTTATACATTTTACGTTGATTTACTTTATCTTCTGTTCTAAATGGGGTTTAATTTCGTTCTGCAAAATTTTTATTTTGGTTTTTTGATCTGATCAATCAATGAATATTGATAATATGTATGTTTACAGAGTGAACGCTGTCCCCCGACCTATCCCTGAGAAGAAATGGTTTATGGAGCCCCTAGTCATAATCCTCCTGGGGGGCATCCTTCCCTTCGGGAGCATCTTCATAGAGATGTACTTTATCTTTACTTCATTCTGGGCATACAAGATCTACTACGTCTACGGGTTCATGCTGCTAGGTTAGTATGCAAGGGGGCGCCAAATTACAGATATTGCCTTTTATAAGTTTTGGGCTAATTTTTAATATTCAGGGGTTTTCCTAGAGAGCCATAGATTTTAACTATTTTTTTTGTGCAATTATGATATATTTTATTAATAAAGGGTAGACATTTTTTTAAAGTTAAAAAAGACGATATCTTCATTATTGAGGTTTGAGGGGTGCCGTTGTGGTGGGCCCTCTTTGAATGGAGGGTCGCTTAAAATTTTAACGATAGTTCACCTTCAAATGGACCGTATGCGTAATTTCAAGTGATAATTCATGCCAAGATGGCAATTTCTTCCAATTCAAAACGATATTCTTTAAAGCTGTGTCTGATCGGTGATGAAGTATGAATTTGAAACTAATTATATCAACTGTGGTTTCTCTGCATACAAAAGTGTCTTGCTCATTTTTACTGCAGGAAAACATTGAAGGAATTATTTGAATTTGACACTTTTCAACCTAGAAAAAAGCCAATATCTTTCACATTATTGACCAGTTAAAAAGGTTTCAAGGGTACCCTTGTGAATCTGACACTGTTATCTTTACATGATGTGTCACTTGATATTACGCTTGCAGTATTAATTACAAAAGGCAATATTTTGTTTATAAAAATATTGAGATATTCTGACGTTAGTAAACATGATACTATTTTAATTTTTAGTATTTTTGATCCTTCTGACGGTGACTGTGTGCGTAACTATTGTTTGTACTTACTTCCTTCTCAATGCAGAGGATTACAGGTTAGTACATGTACATGTATCCGGGCATCTGGCCGTATCCGGATCCGGGTGAATTTTTTTTTGGACGGCTCCAGGATCCGGATCAGTATTAAATACAATGGATTTGTACTATGTGTACTATATATGTGCACAACAATGAATAAAACAAAGAAGGATAAGATTTTTACAAATGAATTACTAATAAACAAATACAGTGAAATGGAATTTGAATACAACATGCGTTAAGTGATAATTAAATTATGTTAATAAAAGGTGATAAGTATACACTAATATGTACAGTGTATTATACTGTATACTAGCAAATTTAATTAAAACTATGTGAAATGTTTTATTTGAATTATAAATCAGATTAATGCAAAAAAAAACACAATTTAGGTGGCAGTGGACCTCCTTCTTAGCCGCAGCGTCCACCTCCGGCTATGTTTACTTCTATTCATTCTACTATTTCTTCTTCAAAACAAAGTAAGTTAATAATTACTTTTATTCATTCTACTATTTCTTCTTCAAAACAAAGTAAGTTAACAATTACTTTTATTCATTCTACTATTTCTTCTTCAAAACAAAGTAAGTTAATAATTACTTTTATTCATTCTACTATTTCTTCTTCAAAACAAAGTAAGTTAATAATTACTTTTATTAATTCTACTATTTCTTCTTCAAAACAAAGTAAGTTAATAATTACTTTTATTCATTCTACTATTTCTTCTTCAAAACAAAGTAAGTTAATAATTACTTTTATTCATTCTACTATTTCTTCTTCAAAACAAAGTAAGTTAATAATTACTTTTATTCATTCTACTATTTATTCTTCAAAACAAGGTAAGTTAATAATTACATTTGTATTCTACTTTTTCTTCTTCAAAACAAGGTAAGTTAATAATTACATTTGTATTATACTTTTCCTTCTTTAAAACAAGGTAAGTTTTATGTTACTTTTATTCATTCTAATATTTCTTCTTCAAAACAAGGTAAGTTGATAATTACAATTTTATTCTACTATTCCGTTTAGTGAATTCACATTAACTTTTTGTTGTTGTTGATTAAATGTATATAGACTAAACAAGTTTAACGGGTAACCTGGCCAATGGACATTGACAACGCTGCCTAGTTTTACTTATTCTTTGCTAAAGAACACATTTTTTATTGTAAATTGTAATGTTGCATTAAAAAAAAATATCATTTAATTGTTTAGGATGTACGGATTGTTCCAGACTGCGTTCTATTTTGGATACATGGCCATGTTTAGCCTAGGCCTGGGACTTGTCTGTGGAACAGTAGGAAATTATTCACAATCAACCAACATTTTTTTTGGAAGAGCAATTTATCAACTTTCTGTTTGTGCTATTTCGCGGATTTTTATGTAAATATTCTTTTTAAAGGCAAATTTTTTTTTTTTCATCGGCCATTAAACAATAAACATGCCTAGGGACATGTGATGAGGTTCCCTTCTGCCTCTTTTGTAGTGAAACCATAAGAAACTGTTAATTTTGTTGATAATGAATAAAAAATGCAGGATATCTGGGCAGCAGTCTGTTCGTCTGGAAAATCTACGGAACCGTCAAAATTGACTAAATTTAAATTTTTAACATTTTATTCGACAGAAGAGGTTCCCTTGTATTTATTTCAGATTTAAGTACAAAAACAAAAATTTTATTAGGTATTCAGTCGGCGTTGTTATGGGAAGCTTGTAATATGTTTTAAGAACTGGTTCTCAATTTGTATACATTCAAAACTTACTAATCACGTAAAAATCTAAATCGGGTTCCTTAGCTCAATTATTCTTACATGTTTGTTGCTTTTTCCGAATTATTTAGAAGAAAGCTATTCATTGATGAAGAACAGCATTATTTTAATAACTTTGACGAGTGTTTTTGTGAAAGTACACAGGAACCAATTTCCGCCAAAAAATCCAATTTTTAACTTAACTACCCCTCCCCCCCTTCTTATATAATAGCCTAGTTAACACATTCCATCTGCAATGTCGAAACATTGTAAAAAAAATTCTTGCAATTTTTCCTATTTGTCGGAAGCACTTTGACTTTATGTTAACATTTACCTATTAGGTTTGTATTTCCATTAGTTTTCTAGAACATACGCGTAACAGCTGTTTTTCAATTTAGAAAGAAACAGTTGCTGCCTCAATCGAGTCAGATAAAAATTGATCGAATAATATTGTGAAAGAATTCATTATTTCATTTTTGTTTGTACTGCAGTCTCATTTCAGTAACTGTACGTTTAGTAGAACACGTATTATTAATTTAAGAAGATTTGGATTAGACCCAACAAATCCCCTAAATTTGACGCACAAGTGTACGATAACGATATGTATTGATTGTGTTAGTTTTGCGGATTTTTCCTGAATGAATTTGCGGAGTTGATATGTACTATGTTCATAGACTACAGAGCTAATGCAATTACTACTTTTTTCATTCTTTGTAATCTTTGAATTGAACATTTTTTGGATTTCTCTTTTCCATTTAATTACACTTAGTTCTGTGATAACACTTCTAGATATGCATCATAACCAGTTAAAAGTGTAATAACCGTTGTAATCATGTAATTATAAATTGTAACTAAAATTTGTAATTTCTTTCTTTTCAAAAGCTTAAAGAATGATCCCTTTTTACTGGTTATAAGTATAAATGTTTTTCTGATAGTGCACAGTGAATTTGATTTGATTTATATTTGACCATTTTGAATGTGCAGGATTTTAAAAAGATTGAAATGCACATTTACAAACAAAATTCATGTAAAGATTAATCACAGAGCTTATATTAACAGCGCAGAGGTACTAAGTTTGACATCTCTTGTACAAAACTGAACACTGTACATCGGATGTAAAATATACAGAGATGATAAATACAGGGATGTAAAAATTACTGTACACTGTACAGTATATAGTGCTTTCCGAATGGGTTAAAATGTACAATATACAGTGAAAGCACAGAGCTGTGCAGCCCAATAACAGACAAGTACATACAAATCACGGTCTCGTACAACTAATGTACAGATTTGAAAATTGAATATACAGATCTGTACATTAAATATGCAAATCTGTGAATTAAATGTACAGATCTGTGAATTAAATGTGTAGATCTGTACATTAAATGTACAGATCTGTTCATTAAATGTACAGATCTGTGCATTAAATGTACAGATCTGTGAATTAAATGTACAGACTTGTACATACATCAAAATTAGAGCTTTTAACTATTGCGTTTGATGTGATATTCAATCTTTTTTTTACTTCATGTTTATTTTTATGGTCGACTAACTTCAGTCTTCATTCATGCACTAATATTTGTTTTCATAAACCGATTGTTAGTTTTATAGCTAAAGTTAGGTTTTTTAAACATTTAATTTATATTATTTAGTTTGTAAAAAAGTGATTTTCGAGTGTAATTTTTAATTTTAGATAATTTATAAATATTTTCTCTTTTTTTTCTTCATCTTTCCTCTCTAGTTCTTATCAAATTTTATTCTCTTTGCTCCCCCTCCCCCGTCTCAGGGGACAGGTTTTAAAAAAAAAAAAATTTGGATTATTCAGTTATAGTCCAATGAAAAGCTGGAATCATGGATTTTGAAAATTGAAATTTTGCGTATTTTTGTCGGGAACTATTTGTCCCTGTATGAAGGATGAGGGATGATGAATGAGTGGTGGGATGTTAGAAACGAACTATAGGATCATATAGCTGGATAGAAGATAGATAGATAGTGAGTTTTGTTAATAGAAAAGATATCAAATATATTATTTCAGTCTCATCTTGCTTTATGGATTCTTGTCCGATAGATACATTATCTAGATTTTCTGCGTTTGTGCTCGTGAGTTACAAGTGTGTGTTTGTGCAGGGTTATATCCGTGTATGAGAGTGGGATGGAGTGTGGATGTATAATTCACCCACTCCGGAGGCCGGGGGTTAGAGAGAGAGAGAGCTGGGTCGATACCCAACCAACACTTTTATTCATTCTACTATTTCTTCTTCAAAACAAAGTAAGTTNATCCAGTGGACCAGTCATCCGGGCATCCTACACCTAACCAGTCATCCGTGCAGACCCGCTCTCATCTGCCCAGTTGTATTCTATCCTTTCATCCATGTACTAGTATCATTCGTATCATGAATTATTTAACATAAACAAATATCTTTAATTTTGCCCTATTATAACTAACTAATTTTTCATAAAAATTTATCTATAAACCTTTCACTAGAAGGCGTTGAGTAGAACATTGGCCTTTCTTCGATGATTTTGACCATTTTCTTGCTCTTCTGTGATGTTGAAAGCCACACTCCGCTTTCGGACGATTTCTTCTTTTAAATATCTCTGTCATCTATTTTTAGAGTAGTTGTTTAAGTATTTTCAAAGTTTAAAATTACGTTGAAATAATTTCTTTTATTATCTGATAGTTTCTTTGATTTGTTTATATCTATATTTCAGAGAATAAATGGTCTAGTATAAGGATGGGGACGGATCAGCGGTTTTCCTTGAAATGGAATAATTACCAGGCACATCTTGTCACGGCATTTGAGAGCTTACTAGGTAATATACAGAGGCCGTTCTTTTCCAACAAGGTATGATCAAGGTCCGTCCTAATGATGTACTTTCGGTGACGATAGTTTGGCCGTTAGATGTCTCATGCAAGATTCTTATCTGATAGATAGATAATTCGGACGGAAACGTCATCGGATCGACCATTTTAATGTTGATTAAGAATAGCCCCAAAAGATGAGACTACAGAGACGACAGAGCGGAATTGATATTGACTGTTACTTTATAAACTTGATTCTATATTTTCCAAATCATATAACAAGCCATTGAAAGACTTTACTTTAAAGGCAGAAGTCTTATTTATTTAATTTAGGGATCCTCATATTTTACAAGTTATGATGATGTATATGTAATTTCAAGTAACCCTCTAATTCAAGAGTTGTATGGCCGATTCACAATTGTATTTTTTCAATTTTTGAATTAAATTGTTTTCTTTAGAAGTCACAATTGTTCGTTTATTCAGTAGAAAATGTAAAGTAGGAAACTGTCAGAATTAATTACTTTTCTAGATAGTAAAACACAATCGTTTTCTCATTCTTTTATAAGTTTTAAAATGTACAGTTTTGAATCGGATATGCCGCTGTGTAAATGGAGTTCCTAGATAATTACGTCCTATACATAGTTCTTCTTGAATATAAGTCACTCTTGAACCATACAATTCTTACAATTATTAAAGAATTTAAAAACTAAAATTATTGTAGATATTTTGATCAAGTATCCAATCCACCTCTCTCACACAATTAACTCCTACACATCTCTCATTATTTCTTCAATTAGGAGAGAGCGATTTCGTTGATGTCACCCTGGGAGTGGAAGGAAGACGACTTTCAGCGCACAAAATGCTTCTTTCAGCGTGCAGTCCATACTTCAGAGAGCTTCTAAAGGTAGAAATGAAGGATGTTTTACAGTGGGGCACATAAAATTGTGGACTAGGAAGACTACATTTATTCAGTGTATATGATGTGGAAATAAAACAAATGATTTTTAAATTGGCTTGAAAATCAAATTATGAATTGAAATGGGTATGGTTAGACTGCACAATTGATTGTTTCATGTTCATCAAACTAAAAAAAACATTAAAATTTTTCTAATCTGTTAAATTTATGTTAAACTTATGAAATGTTTAACTATTTAGGGGAACCCTTGTCAGCATCCCATCATAGTTCTCCGGGATATTCGGTACGACGACCTTCACTCACTTCTACAATTTATGTACAACGGGGAAGTTAACGTAGCCCAGGATCAGCTCAACTCATTTCTAAAATCCGCGGAATCCTTAAAAATTCGCGGATTAACAGACAATGCAGATGATCAAAGTGAACAGTCCAAAGATTCCACCACACTTCCGCCCAATGTACCTGTTGTAAAGAAAAAACGTCCGCCTCCGGCAGATGTTCCCTCCGCCCCAGCTCCCAAACGCCATCACATCCCTTCCGCCTCTAGTCAGAGAGAAAACGAACCTGTTAAACAAGAAGTTATCGACGTGAATGATGACCCATATGATGAACCTGCCCTGGGCTACGAGGATGGAGGAGGAGGAGGAGAACTGGATCTTGGTGCAGGAGATGGATATGGAGGAGGGTATGAGGAGGGAGCACTAGCTGTACCTGATGGAGTGGATCCGGAACATCATCCTGATGGACAAGGTTAGTACAGAAGTTCATTCAAAGAGGACATTTTCATTCATTCACCAGGTTTTCATTTTCAAAGAAAAAGATTTGCCACTTTTTAAAACTTCCAACAACAAGTAATTCCTTAAACCATTAGCACCAGCAAAACAATAAATACTTTATTTTAGAAATAAATGAAGATACCTTGCTTTTAAGATACGAGTTCAAGGTGTAAATCGTTATATAGATATTGATTCTCTTTTTTTTCTTGCTAATAATGTCTGAAAATGTCCCATTTAAAAATAAAATAAAATGATTAGTACTTATTTTCGTGCATGGTTAGTAAATTTAATTATTCGCGTACTTTATATAATATCTCGTCGGATTTGTGAAACATCTAGGATTACGACGATCTGACGCACGCTTCCAATTTCTCAAAGAAATCGGCGGCATCGACGATTCAGACGATTTTGCAAGAACCTTTGCAGAAGGAGGGGAATCAGTTCTATGTCGGAGAAATTAGATTTTAGATATTTATTTCACGTTTGTGTCTAGTCCTGTTTTGCCTTCTGTTTTTTTATTTAATTTATTTATTAGAATTTGAACATTTTTATTCTTGCTGCTAGCAATAGCAATAAGTCGATTCTTTAAATGTTCACTTCCTAATGCAAAAATTATTTGTTGCAAAATCTCAATTTTGAATTTTGCAGGAATTTGGCAAACCTTGCTTCAACCCGACTTGGAGGAGGGCAAGGCAGGACAATCAATTAAGCAATTAATTTTATGAAATCATTATTTTTTTCATAAAAATTTTCCAGAGGAATTAACTTTGATTAATTGATTGAAGAAGGATGATGAGGGTTTGTTTACATGTGAAACGTGCGGAAAAGAATTTCGGAACGAGGGGAGTTTGGCCCAGCATAAACCAATTCATAGGGAATACGGACGTTATTTATTTATTTATTATTAGAAGTTAAAATATCGGTTTTATGGAAAATAACGTTTTAGAGGAAGTTTGGCGAGGAAATTTTTCACTTTCCTTTTATGTAACCGTAAAGCATCTGATAAGTTTTTTTAATCTAAATAAATTGAACCGATAATTTGATGGTTAACAATTTTCTACGTTCTATTCGATCAGAATAAACACGACTTGTGAACTATGCGGTACAACACTGAGTCGTGTACAGCACTACAGGCGCCACCTCAAAACAGTACATAATATAGATCCCAGATCAGCCGAGTTCACTAGTGCACTCCTTCAGAGACAACAGTTCTAGTCTTGATCCTAGATCAGCCGAGTTAACTAGTGCACTCCTTTAGAGACAACAATTCTAGACCCTTGATCCTAGATCAGCCAAGTTCACTAGTGCACTCCTTCAGTGACAAATCTAGATCCTGGATCAGCCGAGTTCAATAGTTCACTGCTGCAGAAACAACAGTTCTGGTATTGATCCTAGATTAGCCGAGTTAACTAGAGCACTGCTCCCCAGACAACCATTTTGATTTGATCTTAGGTCAGCCGAGTTCACTAGTGCACTATAGTACAGTCTCATGATATTGTTACACTAAAAACAGTTTTTTTTTTTCATTTTACTTTTTCAAAAACTTGCCTTTAAGAGCCAACATATTTCAAGTGACTATATTCAAAAGTTGTATACCCGATAACTGTCAATCAAGCAAGTATGGCGAAGATATCCTTTTTTTCTATTATAAAATTTATTATGTTCAATCTTGATTTCTCTATGAGAGTGACTTTTATAGAAGAGGCGAAGAAGGAAATTGGCAGCATTTAACACGGTTAGAAAAACAACGACATTTCCCTCTATTTGTCATGCACAGAAGAAAATTATGAAACTTACTGTTTTTTCAATAAGTCTAGTCAAACTTATATGTGCTCTTTTCAACAAAAACTAGTCACCTGTGATGTAACTATATTTTTACTGTAATAAATAAATTTGATGTACACAATTTTTGTAATTAAAACTCGTACTTTCAAAATATTTTTTCTTTTCTATTACAGTTTTTTTTTAATCAGGTGGTGAATGGTTTTATCCAACCTATCCTTTGCCAAAGACGAAGGAGTTTTCCTGCAATATTTGTGGCAAAATGTTTGCATCTTCCAACAGTTTGCAGAATCATACCCCTTTTCATGACGGTCGGACTGCATGTGAAGTGTGTGGAAAAGTGGAATCTACTCGGAGTAATTTGTATAGACACATGAAAATGCAGCATTCGTCCCAAGTGTGATTCACCTTATCTTGTGTAAATATCAAAATTCGATAATATAGTATTTAAACATGTATTGAAACACTTTTTTTAAACCTAGAATAATAGTATTTTTAACAGATTTGATAAAAATTATGTTGGAGATTGATGTTTGTGTTTGGTATTGCAGGGTGGAAAGGCAAAGCTCCAGCTGCCTGGGCGGAGGAATCTAGGTGGGCGGATGGAAATATTCCGCCATCTTGGTCTGAGCTGTCAAAACCTACGTGGTTCTGTGATATTTGTAATAAAGTATTCTCTAACGGCGGAGCCTGGTACAATCACAAAAAGGAAAAGACAAGAATTAATTTTAGATTTTTTTTCAAAAAATGTTTTAACTTCATATTGTTTATAATAGTCAAAGAAATATCAATATAAATAGAATTCTTGAAAAGGGTTGACATAAGCATTTTAGTTTTCACCGGACCTTCAGCATTTTTATTTATCAACAAAATTTTAAAAATTGTTTTTGTCCTTAGTTTCACACTGGGGAGACTGTGTGTAAGGTGTGCAGTAAAATAATGGGAACAGTTAGTAGTTTAAACAGACACATCAAGAACGAACATTCAGAACCTGCGCACAACACGGATCTAAGAACTCATGCGCAGACAACGGAATAAGTGAAAAGTGGAAGAAAACCGCGAAATCAAAATTTGATGATATTATCTGGAAACACGAACTATTGTTGAATTTTCTATTTTTGAAATATTTGTTATTTCTAAATGTAAAGTTATTCATCACCTTTGCGATAAAACGTTCTGTCACTGAAACAGGACGAATTTATGTTATATCGTACAAATTATTCCTGGAACTAAATAACACAATGTGAGCTTTCTATTCGTTATGATAATAAATGAAAATTGTATTTTTCTTTTGATCTTTTTATTATGATATACATCTGATCTGCAACCATTTGTAAAAAAGGATTTAAAACTTGTTGTAAGTGTACTTTCCCATGTTTTAGGTTGGGACGAAAACCCTTTCGCGGATTACAACTTGGATTTAAACTCCTGTAATCTCTGTGGCAAATCCTTCGCTTGTCGTTCAAGTTTAACACATCACATGAGAATTCACAACGGGGAAACTGCGTGTCCTGTCTGCGGGAAAGTGATGTCTAGAAAAGCTCATTTACGAAGACATATGAAGATTCACGTGAATGATGGGTTTGAGTCTGTGAATATATCAACTGAGGATTATATGGAATAAAAAATGCAAAAAATCTTAATAAAAATATTTTATTTTATATCTTTTTATGAAAGATACTTTTTTTCAGATATTTAGAAAATGCTGCTAGTGTTATAAGTTGAGAGCTTGGCGTCAAAAATATCATTTTTATCATGTAAATGTTTGATAGTATTTCTATGAAAATCCTTGTTTCTGTTTTACTCTTCTATTTGATTTGTATATTGAGATTGTAGATTTGGATATTGAGTTTATATATTCTAATAAAACATGATGTTTGGAATATTATGGTTAAGAAGTAAGATGATGTTTCCATGCGATCTGATAATACAATACCTTGTTCTGGCGTTGTTTTTTTTAAGTTTTGATAAGTTATGTTTTAATGATTAAAAGTATATTGGTTGAATGTTTGTAGGCTACAGCTTGATGTTCCCCCTGTATACCTGTACTATCTGTGAGAAATCCTTTACTCATCCAGAGTCTATAATCAGTCACAAGGAAACCTAATCAAACTTAATCATCCCATTTTTCGAAAAGCTGTATATTTTTATTTTGTCTTTATCCTATTTTTCGAGATTATAAATTTTGAAATCATAGTGCGGGGGGGGGGTTGTGTCGTACAGGTCTCCAGGGAAGGGTTATTATAGGAAATTATTTTATGACGACGACAAATTTTTTAATAGATTTTTTTAATGTTTGGTAAGAATTTTATCCAGTTTTCAAACAGATTTTTGAATGTTGGGGGAAAACATGCAAGATCTGTCCCCTTTGCATTACCTTTTGGCAGACACATGCATTTATTTTTATTATTAGATATTAACAAGTTTCCCAGCATCCTGATTTCTGAATTAAGATTGCACGACTGCAATCATTTAGATTAAATAAGTTATGTTTAGAAGTTTCACGCCGGATTAACAACATGTAATATATGCAGCTACCAGGAGTGTAACGTTAAAAATATTACTAAAATATTAATTATATTTAAATTAATATTTTTATCGGCTTGTAAAATTTTAATTTTTTTTAAAATTTACACCATTGACAGTTTGCGACAGTTGGAACTCTAAATAGACATAGGAGAACAGTTCACAAAATAGATATACCGGCTCGGCAGTAGAACAGCTCACAAAATAGATATACCGGCTCGGCATTCGGCACTCGAGCAGTTCACAAGATTTATGTACGAGCAGAACTGTGATTTATGTACTGTGTATTAGGGCCTAATCCATGTACCAAGATTGGATGCGTTATGTACCAGATGGTTCTGCTGTACTTTTCCTATGGTACAAGTGTTCAAGTGATTTTTCAAAATACAAAGTATTTATATTTGTTTCTGTACAAAGTATATTTTCAACATTAGATCTCGAGAATTTATAAAGGTTTGAAATATATCAAAATATAATCTTAAAATTTAGTTATATTTTTGTCCAAAGAGTCTAAACTCTAAATACTAGAAAGTAAATATTTATAGACGTCTGAACCCAGTTCCACATAATAGGAAAGAATTGGTGATTTTGAAAAAGATTTCTGAGATAAAGTGATTGCTGACTCACCTCACATCGGAACTTTTTGATTTTTTCCGAGTACAGTCCGTAAACCTGGGTCGGTTTGTCGAATACACCTACGTACCACAGTGAGAGGCTGAACAGGTTTTTAAAAAAGAATTTAAACAAGTTAAAACTATTATTTATAGAAGGATTTTGTTGTGTTCATGAAAGTGTTTCGGCTGTTTTTTTATATATAAATTTACGATATGTTTGTAATGTTCTAAAACATCTGGTAAAGATATAAGTTTATTTTCACATTTCTTGATATTTTCAGGATTTGACGATGATTACTATGCACTCTCGTCAGGACGGATACAAAGTGATTTTTCTCCGGGTTCAACCTTCCAAAGGAGAGGTTCGGATTTCTCCGGGTATGATGAACTAGGGGAGGAGTTTACTTGCTTAAACTGTGGGAAGCAATTTAGGTAAAAAAAAACGACTTTTTTTACTTTCTTAACATTTTTTCCGTTTAAGAACAAAATATTTGTTTCCTCTAGGAATTGTTTAAATATTTTTGTGTTTTCTTCTTTAAAAGTATTCCTTTTATTGATAAAACAAACTATTCCTTTTCTTCCATTATCACCCCAAAAAAGTTCCGAAAGGGTCTTTAAGCGTGATTTCAAGTGACCCTTCATGCAAAAAGGGAAATTCCCGCTTTATAACGGTACTCTTGAAACATTTGATCTATATTCTGAAAAATATTGCCGGTTTCCTGTGTATTTAATTCTGATATTTCCTTTGTTTTCTGCAATAAAATTATGCAACCCACTTTTGTAAAGAAATCACAATTGAAAATAATCAACGTTTTCAAAATGATAAATATTGATATCTAATTCATTAGGGAAATGTTGTGAATTAGACATTGCCATCTTTTCATGGAGGTTGGAAGGTCACTTGAATTTACGCTTACACTTCCTTAAAGTCGGTATTAATGTGCGTGCTTTACGTTTATTAAAAAAAGGAAAAATTAAATTGACAAAAAAATTATGGGTTAAATGTTGTTGAATTATTCAAATCTTTCTTTAAACATTTCTTTTATTTTAGAAGTAAAGGAGGTTTGTCTCATCATATGGAGGTGCACAAAGGACTCACAGACTGTCCTATCTGTGGAAAAGTACAATCCAAGGTTCACAAACTATTTTTTTCGTGCCCCCCCCCCCTCCCCCTCCTCAAAATTTACTTTTTTCATCATTATATCGGAAAGGTTTCATTCAATGGGGTGAAAATCTTTTTTTCGGCCAAAAAAATGTATTTTATTTGGAGAAAAGTATCAAAAAGTTTTAAAAAAATTATTCACATTTGAGGGGTGTTTGGTTAAATAAACTTAAGCTAACCTCTGTTTTAATATCACTTACAATTTACATGATGCTGAAATCTTATTCAAACATCTTTATTTTAGATTTCAAACTTAAAGAGACACCTGGCGATGGTTCACAAGGTCGGGATGGATCTGCAGTCACTTCTTCTTTAAATCAATCAGATTATTTTTGAAACTTCATTCTGAATATTAACCTCTTTCTGGGATCCTCTGTAACAGTTAGTTTAGTTTAATTTGGAATCTTTCTCAAGACCTACAAATATAAATATATAAGTATTGTAAGAAAACATTTAAGAAAACTCATTCTGTTAAGTTTCCATGACGCGGCTCTTAATTGAAAATTTTTAGTTACAAAAATGTTGTTTTATCGATATCTTATCTTACTGACTCAGACCTCCACTGTAAGAGGCCCCTAAAGTTTTATATTTTATGTTATAGCTTTATGAAACGATTGAAAATTTAAAAGAAAAATTATTTTTGTATTACAAATTGAGCATCATTAGCTAAATGTGTGTGTTAGATTGTGTTTGTTCACATCGTACAGCTTTGTAACATAAAAATAATTCACGTACTCTGAAAATTTGTGATGTATCCCTGTATCAGGAAAAAAAAATTAAGATTTGAATGCGAAATTTCAGATAAATATGTCGAAAGAATTTAAGTCCGAGTTGGAAATATCGCAAAATCTCAAGGTTTGTATTCATCTTTAGCGAATTGCTAAATTGTTTTAAATCCTTTCAAAGTCTCTATAAGTGACATCCTTCCTTCTTGAAAACATGTTCCCCTTCCCTTAAGGTTGTATTACTTTTTGTTGTTTTAACATTGATCAATTAGTTGCATTTAATGTTCAATTCCAGTTGGAGCTGTTTCAGTATGTCCGATTCTCAACGGTTCCCTACCTAATCTATAGCAATGATAAAGATATTGACGGTTTTTTGTCTTAAAATATGTTAAATTCACACAAACTCTTCAATAAATCACCGGTTGCAGAGAAACCAATCAATTTCCAGCTGTAAGTATATCTCATACATCTTTTATTAGACTAAGGCTTAAAGGGTACCGTTATGAATCGGGACATGCTACTCTATAAATAGAACTTGAAATTACAGTTTTTATACAACAAACTTAAATAAAAATTCTACTAATTGTTGGGATAAAAGGAAGAAAATTTTCTTCCTGTAGGCTGCTGAAGAAGAAGCTGAAATGGGATTGGAGGGTTGCAGGTGTTGCAATATCTGCTTGGAAGATTTGGCAGATACCGACCTCATCACACACTTACACTGCAGCTGTATCATCTGTAGAGACTGCTTAGATAGAAGTTTAAAACATGGTTCTGAATCCAGACCAAAATGTCCAGTTTGTCTTGAGGATTGCTTGAAGAGTGAGTGGGTACAGCTAGATCAATATAAGGTCAAATCATATGCTAACTTATTCTTAACCATGTCCCGGTCGGGTTGGACCCCCCCTTTTTGTCTTTCTAGTTGAGATAAATGAATAGTTTAAAATTAAATACTTTATTTTGACTATTATTAGCACGTGACACATGTTTTACATCCATTATTTGCTTTTCAAATATGTTTTTAAAAGGTTATGGACTAGTTTTGATTTTTTTAACACCCATTTGAACGTCTTCTAACCTAATCTAATCGTGCAATGCATTTTTAAAAATGTGAAGTCCCTCCCCCCATCCTTCCAACTGGGATAGAGATTGTTTAGTCTATATCTAGAAAAAACCAGAAAACAAAAAAGTTTTCGCTGTCCTATTATTTTCTTTTAATTAAGAAATGTTGCTTAGGACTTTTTTTTACAAACTAGTTCTATAAACTCTGTTTTATTTATCAGGCGTTATATAAAAACAAATCTTGTTTTTAGGCGTTCTACAAGGTCAGGATGGAAATGCAGTCACTTCACCTTTAAATCAATCAATTAAACCTGAAATATGTGATCAAGTTGTTTTCTAACAATTAAAAGGATGTGAGGATATACCAATCCCAACCTTTTCTAGTCACGTTCGCGCTTTAACTTTTTATCTCTAAAATTATTTTGTCATGCTGTACTCTTTTCTTGTATTGTCAGAAAAAATTTTGAAAATTCATTCTGTTTTTAATGTTTTTAATGTTTATAATGAGGATTTCTTTGAAAATTAAATTTGTAATGTATGTACCTGAATTTATTTTTATTTCTAAGTTTTCAATGTCTACTGTCCATATTGGGCTTTTGGTTAATTTTTAGAGTCAAAAATATCATCAAACAGATGTTTTTGATTTTTTTTCTATGGATTTCTTATAAAATCTTAAAATGCATTGAAAATACTTGAGAAAGTATATTTTGACCATCAAATCTGTTGTTTTATTAGAAGTTTGAAACTTTAGAAAAAATATCATCACTCTTTAAAAACCAATTGAGCATGTGTTTGCACTGTATTCAAGTATTCAGAATTGTAAAAAATAAACCTCTTTCTCTGAAAATCAAATTTTTAATGTATGTACCTGTATTTTTTATTTTTTATAAAATAAAAAAAAAATATTATAAATCCGTTATTTCAGATAAAAATGTCGGAAGATGATGAATTAAAGCCGCAGTTGGAAATATCTCGGCACCTCAAGGAATTTATTCAACTTCTCAACAAAAAAAAACAACAATCCTTCCTTCAAAGCATTTTATGAAACTATTGCCTACTTTATCATTCTTCCTCACCTCATCGTGAATTTCATAATAAACGTCTATATAAAGTTAAATTAGCTGTACATTAGGTTTTGATTGGTTCCCGGTTTTCTCAAAAAAAATTAAGGATATTTCGAAAATATTTTTTTTTCATTTGAAATTTAAAACAAAGCAGAAGTCAAGTATGCTTTGTTTTAAAGCTTATTTTATCTAGAAATAGCAATTGAAATTAGACAAGTACACAAGCGTTTCATAAAATTATCTTTAATGCTATTATTTAGGCACGACTTGTTACAAAGTTTTTGGACTTAAATTTTCTCCATGTCTCGAAGGTTCTCACCTTTTTAGATTATATTTTGTCCCTCGCTAAAGCTAGGGTCAAAATTAAATCTGAAAAGGCATGAACCTTCTAGATAAAGAGAAAATTTCTGTCCAAAATCTTTAGAACACTGCGAAACGATATAACATTTTTATAAATAGTTTTTGTGTGTTACAAAAACAAAGATTTTTACAAGAAAACAATTTGAAACCCTTGCTAATAATGTGGATTCATTGGATCCACAATATTTTGGATCCCTGGATCCGAATCCACGGAATCCAAGTGGCAAAATGTCAACCGGAAAAAATCCTTTTTTTAGTAGCGCTGTCTATTTCTAATTTTTAAAACAATCGGCAAATGCCTCCTCTTCCCACTTTGTGTGATAAAGGTTTTGTCTAAAAAGAACAAATCAGAAATTAGCAAAGATAAAAATTGAGCTCAAAAATCATAATTAAAAAGAATTTATGGGAAAGTAATTATTTTATGAAGAAAATTTTAAAAAATTTGGGAAAAGTTTTTTATTAGATACAACCTCCCAATTTGTAAATTTGTTGCCATAAAATTTTATAATCATTTCCCTCCGTCCTAGTGCTTATACCCCTATATTTTCTTTGATCAATTTATTTATTAAAACATATGATGTTGGGGTTAAAAATTAGCTCTTCATAAACATGTTTTATAACTACGGTAAGAACCAGAAAACTGTGAAATAGGAACTTAGGAAGACGACATTAAAGTAATAATTAAATTTATTTCATGCGTTTACAAAGCAACAATTTTTACTAATAACCTTTTAAATCACATGTTGATTTAAATGGGTCAAGTTACACTGCACAATTGCTGGGTCTCATTTTCATCGGACTGCTTAAAGTCATAATTTGAGTTTTAAAGTCGTCTTCCTATTTCAGAGTTTTCTAGTTTTCAATGTATCAAAAATGATGAATAAAATATCTGTTGTCTAGACTACAGTACCTGCCCTGGCTCGCCTAGCCACAGCGCTAACCTGTACAATTTGCTATGATCCATTCGAGAATCCGGTAATTATCGTTAACTAGGTTTTCATGGCGTTTCTGTCCCTCTTTTTAGTATTTATTAAATATTTTGAGATACAGGGTTGCTCCCAAAGCATGAGACTTCAGAGACGACTGTGCAGAATTTAATCAATGTTTTTCTTGAAATACATGGTTCCCTAAAGCTGTAAACTAGTTTTTTCATTTGACAAATCATTTAATATTTCATAAAAAGACTTTATTCAAGACTTAGATTAATTTCAACCCTCAGATTGTTAGAATCAATATGTGGGTTGTCATTTAAGTCTTATTCTTTGTGAATAACCCTGTACAAAATAATTGACTAAATAAAACATATCCATATAATATATTTTTTTGCCATTCCTAAATCACCCTCTTAATAATTCGAAAGACCCCTTTCTATATTTTATAAATAACTAAAAATCTAATATGTTTCTTAGCAATAAATATATTATATTTTAGGTTATAACTGGTTGTAGTCATACGTACTGCAGTGTTTGTATTCGAAAATACCTTCTGTTTAAACAACAGTGTCCGCAGTGCGGTACACTAACAACAGACGGACAACTCAGGTACAGCTATACAGTGTACACTTGTACACTACACAACCTTAAAATCTACGAATATCCGAACAAGTTTAAATAGATCTGGATTAATCTGAAAGTTTAAAAAAATTTGTTCAGGTGTAATGGGTTTCAATAAAACTTATATTTGAATTTTTTAATTTCTTCTTTTCCAAGAATGTTAATCTTTTCCTCTCAAATCTCCATAAATATTAAACAATCCTTTAGGGGTATATTTTTATTCATTCCAACCTTCAATAACCTATTTGTTAAGGTTTTTTTCGCTGGACTGGGGGAAAGACTCCAGAGCATTGAACATCTTTCCCCCCCTCTTTCAGAAAAATTAAACTTGAACTCTATGTACAGGACGAATAAGAGTATAGATGAGAGTGCAGGACTTCTCCGTGATCTGGTTTCATCTTTAGAATCATTAATCACTCAGCCAGGGACGGAAAATCAATTTTTATTAGAAAATACCAAATTTTCTATTTTCAAGTGAACAAAATGTTGACTTTATCACTATTTATCAATTTACATTTTTTGATACAGTATACCCCGTTAATTGTTTTGATTTCAAAGATAAAACTATGCATTTTCCATCAGAGAAAAAGAAACTTCCTAGAGATTTGAATTCAGTAGAGCTGAAACCACCAGATTCAAAACCTTCTCCTGAGCGTAGGACGGAGAAGGCTAAGATTGACACCTTCTCCCCTCTCCGTGAGTCTCAGGTTCCTTCCAGGAACGGTGTAGACTCTACGGAGCACCAGAGTAATTCTTGTTCTTCGGAGCATAAGAGTAAATCTAGTTCCAAGGAGCATCAGAGTAAATCTAGTTCTACGGAGCACCCGAGTAAATCTAGTTCTACGGAGCACCGTACTAAATCCACCTGTCCTGTGTGCAGTGTGCAAGTCCCAACCACCAATCTGTCACAGCATCTTAGGAAATGGGGTTTTCCAGAACTTATCTATTCAAAACATCTAGCCTTTTTTATTGATAAAAGTCTTTTGAGAGGGAAAATGTTGCAGGGTGACAATTTTCATTTTTTTTTCAGGATACTTACAATTTTAATTTGCGGATTTTCCGACAACTTAGATAGATTGGTTGAATTGAAACCATTTTATCTAAAAGGAATGCAGACAAGTTTTCAAGTGCCCTTTATTTTTAAAGTGACATGTCCGATTCACAAGGTTTTCATTAAACCATCGTTATATAAAAGATAAATGACATATCCTAGCATGGATCATTTTCAATTTAAAAGTGACTTCCAAAATTAACTAAGGAAATTGCCGGAATTTAACACTTTTCCAGAAGGAAAAACAACAATAGATCCCAATTTTGTTGTCTGTTGCGATAAAAGTTGTAAACCACACATCTAAATGGAGGATTACTTGAAATTACTTTTGCAATTCCATTTATACCTGACTCTGAGGTAGGGAGTGCTTACTCAGCTCAGCCGCCGTGAATTTGAACATACGAACCGTACAATCGGTTCGGATGTTGATGAGCATGGTTGTTGTTGTAGGCAATATACCGTTCTCTCAACCTTGTTTTACGTGGAAAACACTTTGTGTTCAGTACCTGTCAGAATATACCGGTTCTTCCTAAGAAACCGGTTCAGAAGCTTAAACCCCTGCCTAAGCTTGTCTATGCCCTGATGAAGGACACCCAGCTGAAGAAGACCTGCAAGGAGGTGGGGCTGGATGTCAAGGGGGACAGGAGAGCGTTGATTAAACGGCACCAGAAGTATACGCTGCTCTACAACTCAGAATGTGATCAGGAGCGTCCTCGCTCTACTCGCGAGATACTGCGGCAGGTTGAGAGGGAAGAGGCAGCGGAGAAGAAAGGGATTGGAAACCATTCCTTACTCCAATACGACAGGTATTACAGTTTGTTAAATATAATTTTTTTCATTATTTGGAACCAAACCTATTATTTATTTTCATTAATTCCCCTTACTTTTTTATTCTTTTCATTTTCCTGTTTGTCTACATACATCAGTCCTGCAAAATATTGATGTTAGATATGTTTAATTCCTTTTTTTTATCCAGGAATACTGATAGTGCAAGTATTGAAGCAAAACAACGGCAATACATTCAAGAGAACCAATCTGCTTTTATCTCTTTAATAGAAACAACGAAACTGAGAACAGGTAGTTCATACATTTTAGAGAATTTTTTTATTTTAAATTTGTTTTTTTATCATGAAATACTTCGATAAGGGAAGCTTTAACAATTTTAGAGAGAAAAATACTAAACCTAAATTATATTTATATAGAACCATAAGAAGAACTCCCATAAAACAAAATGTACTGCAGTTCCTGGGGGGGATGGAATCACACACAGTGCTGCCCAGTTTGCTTACATTCCTCCCAAAAACTATTATGCTCATATTTTGTGGAAGTTCCTTTTGTACTCCTTGTTTAGAACTCAGGTTTACATCAAAGATTTACCTTAAATTCTCCATTGTTTTCAGGATCATTGGCTGTCATTGAATCAACAAAAAAGAAGAACAAGGAAACCCCCAGTTATAAAACAAATCTCCACTTGATAAACGTTTTTTGTTCGTTTTATTATATACAAAAGGTATATATTATATACAAGGAAACAAAAACAAAAAGAGATTGAGTATTGAATGTATGAAGCACTTTTGAGGATTTTTCTGGTTTTGATTTACATTTAAGATCCATGATTAATGTAATCCCTTTGGTCCTATGTCAGAGACTTTGGGAAAAATTTAACCCAGATCTTTGTCATTTTCAAATCTTGCTTTACAACTTCGTTTACAATGTAAAAGCATATATCAAGCTATCTGGCAAACAAACTTCTTGAATTCTTGCTAGTTTGGTTTGAACAATTCGCAATATTTTGAACAATTTTTAGGGTATGAATGGTATTTTCCCGCCCAGATATGCCATGATCCTTCAAATATTAATTTTTTTCTTCTTAACCTCATTAAACCCTCATTATAATTTATAAAATCCTTTTAATTTGTTCTGGATCATGTTTAAAGAGTTCTGCTTGGTTTTTGCATGGTCTAATAACATTTTTTTGATAACCAAGCTGTCAATGTGTCTCCTTTCTCTGGTTAATATTCTAGATATTGCTGTGACAAAGAAGCTTATCACCTTTAGGAAAACCCTTCTTACATCACAACAACAATCTATTTGACGCCAACCGGGCCAAAAATGTATCCGGTATAAATGAAGTGAACTTAAAATAAAAAGTTTAGAGCTGAGACTTCTAGTACATATAGGAAAATTTTAGCGAAACTTATTGATCATTCCTCGTATAATAAATTATTACTAAAGGGCCAAAAGAGTAAAAAAATCATGAAAACCGTCCTTTAGTTTGACATTTCCTGTAATATTATTTTTTTGATTTTTGTTGTCGACTTTCTTTGTCTTGAAATATTTCAAAATAAAATAATTGGTAAATATGGGTGCAGGAAAATATAGATTTGTTCACACCTTTGGATCCTATTGATGTCGATGAAGCTATTCTAGACGCTTACAGCTCAAAACCTCAACCTAAATCTCAGCCATTCAAATCAGCAGAGCCTAGATCATCAAACCCCGAACCTGAACCTAAACCTGGAACATCAAAATTAGAACTGAAGTCGGAATCTCTAAGAACATTTTCAAGTCCTAAACTATCCGATCTAAAAACAGGTAGTATTTATAAATAATATCAAGAATTAAATTTTCTAACATTTAATTCAATTTAGATGAAAGGGTATTAGACAAAGAATCGTTCACCATGATACAGAATACATCGTTCAGTCCTAAAACCAGTTTTGGTCCCCCACTCGCAAATCCACGAGGCTCTGCCGTGTCCCGGAAAAAAGGCGGGAATTCTCGTAAACCGTCGCGAGAGGAGACCAAGAGTATAAAAGAAAGCCTGGCACTGAGCGTAGAACGAACTCAGCAGCAAGATAAACATCCTTGTCCAGTCTGCCAAACTTTAGTTCCCGCCAAATATCTCAATATCCACCTTGATAAATGCTTATTAAAGTAAGATTCAGATTATGTTTTTGGTGGGAAAATATGCAATCCGAATTTAGATAAGTCAAAATGCGATATAAGATTAATATTTAGCTCTGTGTTCAGACTTCTGTGGATAAAAATTCTTAAAATGTAAATATTCTGCAATTTCAGTGTAATATATCGCACTATTTTGATCAATTGTTCTTCACTTTTTTTATCCACCTCTAGTACCATCCAGAGAGCTACCGTGACTGATGATATGAATAATTGATAATTCTTTTTTTTTAGATCTGAAAAACCTGGCCCAAGTCCTATTCTCAAGAAAACTAAAAAACCAAGTGGAAAATCTACATCCAAGCCTATTGAGATCTCCATGGATTCAGACTCTGATCTCGAGGATCTCATTTGTCCATGGGAATCCCCACCTCGTAGTAAGAAGCGGAATAGAGTTGTAGAGAGCGATGATGAGAAACTTCCGGAGACTGATTCCCAGGATTGGACTGATTCCCAAGACCAAGACGGGACTGATTCCCAAAATTCCTCTCTGATTGTTGCTGAACCTTCTTTGTTAGATTTAGTTAACATGGGATTAGGAAGCAAAGGTTACTTTTGAATTTTTTTCTTTATTTACAGCTTAGCAATGTTTTTGAAAAATACCCTTCTGAAACATTGTACAATGAACAATACCTTTTTTGTCTGTTTTCAGGCCACGGTACCGGATTTATGAAAGCAAGTGAAATGATGAGAAAAGAAAGAGTTGAGAACACAGATAAGGGAGAAGAGAAATTTTCTAATGATCTGGATCAGTATACAGATCATATCTCAAAAGTAAGAATTCTGTATAGATAGTTAGTTTTTCAAAAATAATTGATTTAGTGCATAAGATAACGTTTACGTATCTTGTTCTTTTAGTTTTCCTTACAGTGGTATACAATTGGAATTGGACACATTGAGATACTTTCTTGTTATTGTTGTGCATTAGAAATCCATTAATTTCCTGTATAACCAAATTGTATATCATTGACACTTATTTATATACTGTTGTGAATAGCATTTATTTATTTATTTATTTATTATTTATTTATTTTGTTCTAGAGCAGTTACTCCCAGGATTCCGAGGATATGTTTGCATCATATGAGAACACCAATGAAACTCTTGAAGAAGAGGAGAAGAGGGATGAAAGTGAAATCATAGATCTGGACGAGGGGAGTGAGGATGAAAGTGTTATTATAGACCTGGATGAGGATAATGAGTGGGATGAGACTCTGAACCAGCATATTGATGCAGCAACGGATCTTCTTACTTCAGACGAAGAGAAAGACGTTGAATCAAGAAAGGTTGATAAAATTAAAACGAAAAACGAGACTAAAACTGAAACTAAATCAAAGAAGAAGAAGAACGTAGAAGAAGAGAAAGAAAAGAAATCTGGCAACAGAGAGTTGAGAAAGCGAACAAGAAAGGAAGATAAAGAAAAACCTGATGATTCCGGAAGAAAAACTCGGAAAAGGAAATAGTCCAAATATTTTTTTGAAATAACCGAAACATATATTATATGTAAACTGTTTAAAGTTTTGTTAGATTATATTTGAATAATAAACACATTATATATTCTTTAATCCCCTAGTTGTACAATATGCAGAAGGCACTGCACTGACAATGTAAAAATGAGCATCGGACCCGTAGGACTGATTTTACTGGGTTGTTCAATCTTTCTATATATATACTTTGTCTGTCTGGTTGTATCCAATAAACGTCAAAACGGTTGAAACGATTGGGCCCAAATTCTGTGTGGGACCTCGCATGACCCCGGGAAAGGTTTATGGATGATTAGAAATTCAAAAAGTTTTCTTCTAAAATTTTGAAAATCCACGAGAAATGATATTAAATCTGCAAAAAATATTGTAAAATAAGATGATCACAGATAGTCACAATTAAAAGTTAAGAAATTAGTTAAATAGTTTGGTTAAATAAAAGTTTTAAAAAAATGTTTAAAAATACAACGAATTAGTTTTATAATGTCGCCATAAAAAATATTCTGTGGCAGTTCCCGCTGAACATTGTATAAACAGAATAGAAGAAAACACAGTCTTCTATTATATTTCTAAGCTGACGGAGGTTTTTTGCTCGCAGCTTCAACCCTGCCTGATTTTAGGATCGAGTCCTAGTGTCTATGTACTTTTTAATCAAAGTTTGTATTCAATTTGGGCATTTACTCAAACATTATCATAATCTTTGTTTAAAGGGACAGACCGGCTATGTAAGGTAGTTGAACTGAGTATCCAGTGTTGTGGACAAATTCTTTAGAATTCATTTGATATAAAACTTCTTAAAGATCTGTAAATCCTGAGTTTGAGCACAGAGTCGGCGTTCAAAATCTTACTTTTGGGTGGATACGTTTTCAGAATTTTTTTTTATTATAAAATAACGACGACAAAAAATATAAACAACTTATTAGTTGTTCAGGAACAGGTTGAGAAAATAAAAATTAATCTTATCGAAAATAATTAATCTTGGTTAATTATTAGTTTCTTTTTTCTCATTATTCTAGTTCCTCATTATTCACAAAGATTTTCTGGAACTATTATTGAAAAGACGACATTTGAAGAATTTGTAGAAATATGCGAATAAATTCAAAGAAAATCAAGATATATCAAGGTAAATCAAGATAAATCAAGGTAAATCAAAATAAATCAAGGCAAATCAAGATAAATCTATTTAAATCAAAGAGCTATATAAATCAATCTAAATTCAAGCTAAATCAAGAAACTAAAATTTTAACTTTTAGGTACAATAGGATAATTTGATTTTATGAAATTTCAGTTAATAAAGCATGTCTTATTTTTCAAAATCTTTAACAGTGGTTTGGGAGTTGCGCTTCGGAGCATATTTAAATTGATTCAGTGGGTCCAGTGCTCAAGGGAGCACTGGACCCACGAAAGGTTCATGTCAACAAAACCAGTTGGCGTGATCCATAGTAATGGAGCCAGTGCTCCCTGTTTTACAAAGGAAAATTTTTTAAATCGTCTTACCAAGGTGAAATGTTGGAAGTGCATCAGCCTTGCCACTGGGCTGCTATACAGTATTCATGAATGATTTTTATTGCAAAGTTTTTTATTTTACTTTATTTTCAAAGCTATGTTTGCAAATTAACATGTTTCACTTTTATTCTATCCTATTATAAAGCTTGGTAACTAACCACCACTACCCTAGGATGATCATTTTAGGTATTATATCCAATATTTCAAAGAAGGTTTTTTTTGGGAGAATTTTTCTTGCCTGGTTAATTGGATCCATAATTTACCAGATTCTTAATTCAAAATATTACTGGGATGTATATGTATTGCAGTAACCCGTCCATAGGCTGATGATGAAGGATTCTTCTAAGGCCTTCTACGAAAGTAGAACCTAACCATTACAAAATACGAAATTCAATATAATGATGACAGCGAAGTAATTGATTCTAGCATTGATTTATTGGCAAATTTCTTTTGAGAAATATGTCCATAACCATCTAATTAGTTTAATTCATGATTTTGAATGTCGACTATGCACTCAACCTCTGTAATTTTACATCGTGGAAACGTTTATATATGTCTCAAATGAATCCTTAAGAATTTGTCCACAACACTGCATACTCAGTTTAACTACCTTGCATAGCCGGTCTGTCTCTATAAAGACAAATTTTTTTTCAGAATATTGAAAATGTAAATAAAAAGCCCCAAATAATGCTGAACAGTTATCGAACAGCTTCATAGAATTGGACATGCGCTGAATTATTATTAAATCGTTTTATTAATTCTTTTTTTTTAAACATAATTTCCGCGGCATTCGATCATAATTAGGATTTGAAAACGTCAGTGTAAAACTTTTTTATTTGTACTATGTATTTGAGAAATCTTGTTAAATACCAAATTCAACTAGCTTAAGCAGCTGAAACCCCAGCTTTGTCTGAAGTTTGAAAGATCAACCTCATCTTAGAAGGTTTAAATCAGGCTATACGAACAATCCTGGGGTTTTCGAGTTCTCCAATTAAAAATTGAGGCAAATTGGTCCAGGGTGTCATGAGTTATGATCGGACATCTAAACAAATAAACTGAGATTACTTTTTTTATAGATAAATATATATATTTATATAAAGAACTAGAAGATCTTAGTTTGAGAACCCTGCGTATTCTGGCATTATTCCCTGTAAAAGTCAACTCACTCAAATTAGAATTTTAAACCAAGCAAAGAATATTCCCGTGGTTCTATAGATTCTAATGAAGTTCTCCAGTCAATATTTGAGGCTATTCAGTCAAGGCGTTAATAAGTTATGATCTGACATCCGGCCAAAAACAGGAAATACTGCGATGAAAACCAGAAAACTCTGAAATAGGAAGACGACTTTTAAACTCAAGTTAGGACTTAAGCTAGTTCAAGGAACAACATAGCAATTGTACAGTGTACATAGACCCATTTCACTTAAAAAATGCTTTTCTAAGTTACGAGTAACAATATATGCTTTGTAACAACATCAAAACACTGAAGTATTATTATAATGTCGTCTTTCTATTCCATCGTTTTATGGTTATCACTGTACTTTCTTAATCATGCCATTCAGTAATAAAGAATGCAGAACTTGGGTGATCTTGATCCTGGCCAAATGTTCAACTGTTTTCAGATTGTAAATATAGAGTTTTCTTTACCTTTCCTAAAATGTAGCATTCAAATGCACTTAAAACATGGGGTTTAGATCATGACGGATCAGGTTTCTCACGTCGTAACATTGCAATTTGCAAAAAAAGCGCGAAGATGACAAAATCTTGTTGCTAAGCACATGAAAAACTGGTATTGAGCAGAATCATGGATTTATGGTCCGGTGATCAACAAGTTGTATTATCATGGAGAACCTTTAAACAATTAAGAACATATCAAATGTCTTTAAAAATAATAGATGTAAAATATTCTAGCTTTTATAGTTGACTTTTATTTGAATTAAATTTTTCATGTAAACATAAAATAGAATTGAAATCATAATATTTTTATTTTGGTCTCGAAATACAAAAACGTTTTTGAGGCCCTTTAGCCTCTCTTAGCCTCCCAGTTAACTAGTAATTAAACTAATTAATAGTTAATTTGTCATAAATTAATCATTATTAAAAGTGAATCACAATTATGTTTTAAGAATTGGAAATAGTTTGATGAACAACAATTTTAATACATTAAAATAAAATTAGAAAAAAGGAATTAGCAAACAAAATATTTTCGCCCAATTTCCTTCCTGCAACAAAGGGACTGAGCGGCTAGGCATGGTAGTTTAACTGAGAATGCAGTATAAAAGAGAAACATTGGTTTTTACGTTTTTTACTATTTTTAAGTAACATAGACAAAACATGTAACAAATTATATTCTGGAAGCTAGTGGCATGTATACAAACAGCTGTTGAGAAAAATAATGAACTTATATCATTGAAAGCAAGTTTTTAAAATCTCGCAGGTTTATGGTAATTTTTTCAGTTAGGATCGCTAGTTGGAGGTTTTCCTGATTTTAATTGTAAAGACGACATTTTAAAGAAATCTGCGAATACAATTATAGAAACAGCCTAGCAAAGGTAATGATGATAATAAAATAATCGATTCTAAGGTTCTTCTATTTTAAAATATTTTTTTACGTGTTTTTAGCAAGTGTAAAATAACATTTCTTCTATAGACCAACCCGACTCATGAAATATTACAAACGACTTTCTACTCTTATTTCAAAAATGTACACCGTAAAAATGTCTCATTGGTATCAAACGAATCCTAAAGTTTTTCTCTACGATACTGCACTTTCAGCCATGTCTAGCAAGTCACTCCCTTAAAAGGTAAAAAATTAACAGGTTGTGAGTGACATGAAAAATCAGCCATGTTGAATTTGCAACATACAAATTTTCAAATCTTACAAACACCAAATCACCAACTTGACTTTAAAAATGGTCATTATACTGCAACTTTGTCCCTTAAGTTTATATACAAGCAACTACTATATTTATGCATTGAAATGTGCAATATACAGAGTGTCCCACATCATTAGATCGTCAATCGGTGTAAATTACGAATCAGAAAATTAAATAAGAATGAGTCAATGGAAAAATTGAATAAGGCTATATATAAGAATTTTCTTGCGGAAAATACTGGGTTTTTCGAGTATTATGATTTTATTTTGGCGTTAAAGCCTGGAGATAATCTAAAATGGTATGGGACGCTCTGTATCTTAAACATACTTTATTACCTGGGCGCGGCAAGACAGCAAAATGCCGCGTAAATATGGTTAAATGCACGTGTGTATAAGTAGTAAATATCTCAAACGTAATCTCCTGTGCAGCACTTGTAATTTATGTTATAAAACAATGCATATAGCATAAAGGAACTCGTGCAGTATAATTATTGTTAATGATAATAAACTACAGGGCTGGTTACCCACAAAGAATGAGACTTCAGAGACGACTGTACAGAATCCATTTTGTCCGTGTTCAACTACTCGTGATGATTCATTGCAACTATAATGTTCTTTCTTTCTTTGCCAAATCATTAAGAAACCCAGTTAAAGATCACATTAAAGGTAGAAGATTTAATTAAACTTGGGATCGTCATCCTTTATGGGTACCCTTGTATTAATATGATAGCCGGTGTCATGCCTGGAGAGAACTCGTACCTGCAGCGAACTCTGGTTATGCTACGCGGCAAAGCGTAAGATTCTTTAAACATAAACAAACACTTGGATTTATGGAACGGATTTGTTTCTGTTCTAATATCGGGATTTTCGACCCCTCCCCCTTCCCTATTATGCTTGCACGCGCAAATTTAAACTTTTCAACATTAATAAATTGATATTTATTTTTATTATTTTAGGGTTAGACTACAAGGTTTCTCCGAAAAAAGTGTGTTTAGGCTTTTTAGCCTACTAAAATTGATTGTTTTGTAGTAAAAAGTAGCATAACCAGAGTTCGCTGCAGGTAAGAGTTCGCTCCAGGCATGACAGAATTATAAAACCATTATAACTTTTGGAAATTAACGGCATCTTTCTTCTTACCTGATCTTTAAATAAAACCTACCCCTTAGATAATGTACAAATTTCTGAAAACAACCAGGGCCGGACAAAAGAAATGTTTTTTTCCAGTGGCAACTTTTTGAGACTTTCAATTGTGGATTATTTATTAATTTTTCTTTAAATTTTAGGAAAATCCTTCAGAGCATTCAGAGCATCCATAAACCTTCCCATGTCATGTGATTTACCTCAAAAAATGTTGGCCTGATCGGTTCAGCCGTTTTGACGTTTATTAAATAAAATTAAAAAATCAAACAGACAGACAAGTAAAGTATATAATTATGATTTAGTTTGTTTAATAGCCCAAGTAAGAGATATATAGTGATCAAACCCTACTAGACATTTTTATCATTTAAAAACATAATTTTGAATTAATTATCTTAGTCTTTTTATCGATTTCTGTAGTATATACGAAGCATTTAAAAGATTATTATTGTCTAATTTTTTTATTATTGTCTTAGATCATAAATTAAAAATGCCTCTAAAATAGTTTTCACTAAAGTAATAATAAAATAGTTAATTAATGCCCTTTATTCTGTTGAAAGCAAATTCACAGCACAATTTTATAAATTATAATTTACAGGTTAATATAAAATACATGACTAATTGATACAATATAATGTTACTTTAATAAATATAATTATATATGTATTATGACACAAATGAACATTGTAAACCGGCCGGGTAAGCATAATTCTTTTAAAGACCTTATATGTGTCAAAATTTTAACAATATGGTATCTTTAAAGACCTTAATTGTGTCAAAATTTTAACAATATGGTATCTTTAAAGACCTTAATTGTGTCAAAATTTTAACAATATGGTATCTTTAAAGACCTTAATTGTGTCAAAATTTTAACAATATGGAATCTTTAAAGACCTTAATTGTGTCAAAATTTTGACAATATGGTATCTTTAAAGACCTTAATTGTGTCAAAATTTTGACATCTTTAAAGACCTTAATTGTGTCAAAATTTTGACAATATGGTATCTTTAAAGTCTAAACAAGAGTAAATCAATCTTTTCCAATTCAATCAACTATCAACTTCGAGTTCTGTTTTCAGAAAAAATAGAATCAGATTAAATGTGATAAAAGTAAAATTTACTTGTTTGAGATTTTTTAGTAAAACCTTTTAGAATTTTAAGAATATTTAGAAGTACAATACGTTAAACATTTAAAAAAAGTCCAAACAATGCCTAATGCACAACGGTACCCTTAACCCTTTATCATGAGTAAAATGACTGAATTGATCTCTTCTTAATATTTTTTTAAAAAACCTATAATATTTACCTCATTGTTACTCAGATAAAAGTTTAATGGTAGAACAGGGTTTAAAGTATGTTATTTGTTTTAATGGAGGGTTACTTGAAAGTATGCCGGCAATCCCTTTAAAACTGGTTTTACTTTATAATTGGAACTATAGTACCGGCTCAGCACTAGACAAGGATTTAGCATTTTAGAGAGCAAAACTTTTGAAGCTAAAAGGGATTATAAACGTGATTTAACAGAAACTCAATGCAAAGAAGGCAATGCCAGATTCACAATAGTACCCTTGAAACCTGTATCTGATCAACAGCGTGGAAGATAACGTCGTTTTTCTAGGTTTACAAATGTTTAATTTTGATGATTCCTGTAGGAGAAATGCGCAATTCAAAGTTGTAGAGAAATCAAAATAATTATTGTTTTATCTAAACATTGATATTTAATTCGTGCTTTATTAGAAAATGTTTTTAATCGGACAATGTCATCTTTGCACGGAAGGTCACTTGAAATTTACTACGGGGATAGAGTAGGACAGAAGGTCACTTGAAATTACGCTTACAGTCCCTTTAAACATTTTATTTGAAGCGCTCAAACAGTTCAATTCCCCCTCTACGGTTCAACTTTAGACGTTGCATACATTATGATACATTATGATGCCATATATGAATTTTGAGCAACTTTCCCCGATTTACAATTATTTTGTCGTGGATATTGATGATAATGCCCGAAGTTCTATGCCAATTGCAGATCAAATCAAAATTCAATATGAATGCATTTTTGAGTTCAGGGTTAGAGGAATATAGATTAGACGGATTGATTTAGTTGATTGATTGATTTTTAAAGAAGCAACAAAATTGTCTTAGTAAATTATGCCCATATTTTTTTAAAGCTTTTCAAAGCTTTTTAGAAAAATTGTTATTTTCGTGACGTTGCTCCGATTTTCTTATTCTTCTCTCCCGGGAGAGGCCTGAACCGCATCCGTGTTCTGGCCTATACCTAGAGACAGTTCTTCTCCTCGAAATCTTGAACATTTGCCAGGAAACTTTCCGCTCCAACCTCACTAATCAGGAAAACCTGAAATAAATTCCAAGATAAAAGTTTAACACGACTAGTCTTAAACGCATGTTCGTTTAATTTAATACCATTTTTCTATTCAAGCTTTCTTCAAACTACAAGTTTACAGGTAAACAAAGAGAAGCTGTTATTTGACAGCTTTTCATTGGTTCCATGTTTTTGTGTGCTTGCAAAACTTGGTAGAAATCAAACATTTGAATCGGAAGTCGTCTTCATTTTTTACGACGACGACTTTAGTGAACCTCCTTTTATAAAGCGGCATGTTCGATTTACAACGGTACACTTTAAACCTTTGTATGATCAAGGGTGAATGAGATATCCTTTTTTTCTATCTACAAATTGGTTATTTTTAACTGTGGTTTCTTTATAATATTGAATAGCTGCTTTATGCTGTAAGACAATGAATGAAATTGTCAGAATTAAAGATGTTTAGAAATAGAAAAGACGATATCATCCTCATTGTTGCTAGGTCACGGTGAACTACAGGTCCTGGCTAAAAGTCCAATTACAACCAGTTTTGAACTCTTAATGTAGTTTTTTCGTAATTGCTGTCTTATACTTTTTCGTTGGTTAGGCCAGTTGTTCAAAAATGGATTTTCTAGTTTTTAGAAATATTACCTGACCCATTCTACCATAAGCTGGTAAGCTCTTATCTCCGGGTTTTCCTTCGTAAACTGGAGTTAGGACAATATATATAGTACACTCCATCTCTTCTCGTAACCTTAATTAAAGGGAGTGTTCGTAAAAAAGTAATTATTGACTGAAGCAGGATTGAATTTGAAATCATTTATTGTTTTTGACAATTTTTTCATTACACACTCATTGAATTTAGAAAGAAGTAAAATTGGTAGAGATAGATTTCCATCTTTGCATGAAGTTGAAATTACGCTTACAGTCCCTTTAAATTAGGTATTTCTTGACCTAATAATCTCTTTCTCCAGGTTTAGGTCCTTTGAACCATTGTCAGTGAAGACAACAATCAGAGACTTCGGGGTCGCATTCTGCAGAGCTACCAACAAACCCTGAACAAAAAGAAAACTTTGCAAATTGAGAAAAAGTATAATTAAAAAAATGAGAAAATTGAAACCTGCTATGTTTAGAGAAAATCAGTAATTTTTAAAAGTTACTAAACTTCAATTAAAAACAATTTAGGACTTTTTTGTAGCTCAACAGCTAGAAAGAAATATTAAAAAGTGCATTTAGTTTTTTACAAAAATAAACTGATTACTTAACTCAAACTCTAATTTTCTAATCCTTATATCTTAGCAATGTAATGTCGCAGATCTTTAATATTTCAAATTATGTATCCTGCTAGATAAATATATGTATTTAAAAACGAAAGGTTTGTATAATTATGTTCAAAAGATATTTAGAAAATTAGAAGTTGGAGGCGAGTAATCAGTTCCTTCATAATTGAGTTTTCTTAAAATTTGAAATCTTTAAATTCTTTTCAATCCTACTCTTTTAATATTTTATAACATTTGCCATGAAAACTTACTGGATACATTTTGATCATTTTTTACAAATTTAACATTAATTTTCCTTATCTAGAGCCAGAGTCGTGTTACGCATAAATATATTCGTATTTGTATATCTGAACTGTTTACTATGCACGGATCTGAGAGAATGAAGATTTAAAATTCTAAACTAGGATATCTAGACAATCAAATATACAGAACCAATCGATACAGGGGGGGCCATGAAAAAAAAATAAAAAATTCAAAGTGTTCATAAAATTATTCAAATGTTAAGGTTTCAAAATGTTAGACAATTGCTACAACTTTTTTACTAAAAAAATTTAAGATTTTTTGGGACACAATTTCCATCGATCTTCCTTGTATCAAGAAATAGGTTTATTTACAAGCAACATCTTGGGGTTTAAACAGAATACAGGTTATAAACTTATTTATTGGGCTCATCTGGGAATATGGAGATTGAGGTTGCATGGATCCTTGCATGGATTGTTGAATTGATCCTTGCATTTATAGGTAAACAGCCTTGTATTGTTACGATTTCGTCGTGCAGCCTTTAGCAGAAAAAAGTTTCCATACTATGGGTCCGTTTTATTTCTGAAAAATGCCTGAATGGTTACAGTTATTTACAACCTCGTTGGTGCTCCAACATCCCACACTGAACAAATGCAATGTATTTCATGTTCAATGGACTATATCTACAATTAGAATATAAGTCTGATAGTCATCAATACCTATTCCACGCTGGTTCTCATTTATAGTATATGAATGTATTGTGTATATGTACACATGTAGATATATCTAGATAGTAAAGCTCTTCGTTTGAAATTCCACGGGCATCACTGTTCACTTCAGCTAATATCATAGATTAATATCATACGAGCGCGGGTAAATGCCGGGAGTAACTGTAAGTATTAATATAAACCTGGGCAACATCGGGGTCATAAGCTAGTATATTATTTACCTGTGTTAACCTCTCCTTGCTGTCCCTGCCCCCATTGTAGGACTCAAACTTCAGGCTCCTGGCGGCATATTCGAACTCAGTCACGTTAGGGGTATCAGCCTAGTATTATTCTAATTATTATTATTATTATTATTATTATTATTATTATTATTATTATTATTATTATTATTATTATTATTATTATTATTATTATTATTATTACTATTACTATCTAAAGGTTTTTGGTAACACATTATAAATTCAAAACATTATTGTTTTTTCATTAGATCTTTATTAAAAGAAGCTATTAATAAACCCATGTAAAATCTCGCTACAATGTAAAATTTACTTAAAATTGTAGAAATACAAGTTTTAATAAGAGAAGAATTTAAATAGTAATTAGCAGTAGTTGAACATTTCCGAAACATATTAAATAAATTAGACAACGTTGCGGGGATATTAAACAAACATAAATCTTAAAACCCCATATTTTCAGTATTATATATGTCTCGTCAGTTTTCAGGGATGTAATTTTTGCGTAAAAAGTGTACTGCAATGGTGGGATTAATGTAAACAAAGCTAGGGAGGTCACAGTGCAGTAAAGTTCTATGAAAGTATTATGTAATTTTTGTAGGGGAAATAAAATTACTTTATAATCCCCGGGAACAAAAATGTGAGAAAAATAATTCACCAGCCATTGCAACGTCAAGAGAACCATGGGTAGCGGCCATTTTTCAGAGAAAACTGAGAAATTTATTTTACATTTTTATATAAAAAGTAGTAATCTCTGTCTGATGTCCGATCATTACTCCTGAACCCCTGGACCGATTTGCCTCATGTTTTGATTCGGGAACTCGAGAGAACTTCAGAAATGTTCTTATAGCTTGGTTTAAAGATTCTAAGATGAGTGGGGAAAACTCCTGACAAAGCTGGGTTCCTAAGCTAGTTAGTTGTTCTATGTAGTTGATATCCATGTTGATATCCTTATTATCCTCCTACTTTTATCCATGTTGATATTCTTATTATCCTCCCACTATTATCCATGTTGATATTCTTATTATCCTCCCACTTTTATCCATGTTGATATTCTTATTATCTTCCCACTTTTATCCATGTTGATATTCTTATTATCATCCCACTTTTATCCATGTTGATATTCTTATTATCCTCCCACTTTTATCCATGTTGATATCCTTATTATCCTCCCACATATAGGCAATGTGTCCTTTAAATTGTCTCAAGAGTGAAGTTGAATATGTTCTGTTTGTACGCAAATTATCTTGTTACGCATTAAAGAGCATGTTTGCGTAGATAAACTTGAACATTTATCTTGGTGGAATAGGGTTCCATGCTGGGCTAGTGGTAGTTACTCCAGGGTGTAGGTAGAGTACAGAGAATATATTTATCTAGCTAGGTGCAGTTTATATATGTGTCTCAGTGGGCAGAGAATAATAGGGATTTTAGGGGTGGACAAAATTCAGTTTTAGAAATGAACAAAAAGTTAAATTAAAAAGTAAAAAAATTTAGTTATTTTTTGCCAAAAAAGGATTTTTTTCTGATAGTATCAACATCAGATATTAGATATAAACGAACAGTTTCTCTATGTTCTGTTAATTTAACTATAATAAACCATAAACGAACATATTGTGAAAAGTCCAACCAAGTACTGCAGCCCAAGATAAAGAGAAGGGGCAGGATTAATATGTAATAATTTCAGCGTTTTTTTTAAACCCAACAAGATCAAAAATCCCGTAATAACTTGACCTACCATGTTACCTCAATCTTGACCTACCATGGTACCACAATCTTGACCTACCATGGTACCACAATCTTGACCTACCATGGTACCACAATCTTAACCTACCATGGTACCACAATCTTGACCTACCATGAGACCACAATCTTTGAGAACTGATAATTTACGATATTGATTTAGCTTGAAGTTAGACTGACCTCTATTTTTACGTTGAGGTTGATCGGAGGACCAAAATCATTAAACGAAACAAGTTGATACCTAAATATTTCATTTGCATTATTACGCGTAAATTCAATGTTTTAAAAGCGTGATATAAGAACGAACCTACAACAAATTTTCAAATTTATTATTCATCCCCAACTCTTATATTGTTCATAAATATCTGAAATAACTAAACAAACCTCGATTATTTTTTAAAGAAATGAAAATTTGTGAGGAAATTTTCATTATATTCATTTAATAACAATAGTGGAGGAAAAAAGGTGAATATCTTATTTTGAGAATTTTGAAAGAAAAAGTATATTTTTGTTTCAAAATTATAACTTTATTTTAACAAAATAAAATTTTACATACAATTTAAATGTACAAAAACATGTATTTTTTTAAAAAAAGAGTTTATTTTAACATATGAAAGTGTATTTTCATGAAAACAAAAAGTATCTTTTTGCAAAAAATTGTAATTTTTCATCGAAACCGAGTATTGTAAAAAGTATTGCTAAAAAAAAAATCTCTAAGTGAATTTATATTTTACCTCGGGATATTTATTCTGTCCTTCCTGATGGTGTTGACAACCTTCATGGTCAGGTTGAAGATGGAGTCCTTGTCAGGCTTCACGGACTTCGTCGTGTCAATCACGAACACCAGGGGAGGATTCAACACCTTCCAATCCATAGATAGATAGATTGATAGATAGATAGATAGATAGATAGAAAGATAGATATATAGAAAGATAGATAGATAGATAGATAGATAGATAGATAAAGTGAGACCAATATTAACTGTAGAATAGGAGGACGGCATCTAAGCAACCTCATGCGTATTTACTATTATTATTACTCAAATAGATAAACCAGTTAAAAATCAACGGATTAAGTGAAAGGTCTCTGAGCACTTTACAATTGCTGTGTTTCATGTTTGTTGGATTTAAAACCATAAATCATTCCTTACAGTCGTCTTCTTATTTCACAGTTTCATGAGTCTCGTAGTTGCAAAATTGATGCCAATTTTTATAAGTATTTTTATAGATATTTTTGTAGAAAGATTGATTGATTAATTGATTAACACAATGTAAAATGTACAAGATGAAAAATTAAAGTTAAAACCAATAAACTTTTTCAACGACATTAGATATCAGAAGGTTTTAGATTTAAAAATAATTCACATGGAGTCAGCATCATATAAGCTGCAAACAGTATTTCAGGAAGACGAATGTCGTTGTGGAAGATTTATGCTTCTTAAATCTCCCTGTATACCTATACCTTCGATGAAGTATCAGACTGAGGGCAATTCTAAACAGAAAATAATCAAAATCCTAAAAAAAGTTCAAAATTCGATTTTTTTCAAATTCGAAAAATATTTTTTTTAATGGTTACGCACGAATTCTAATTGCAAAAAGTTTGGTTTAAATTTTTCTTTAAAACTCAAGGTTAAATTACTTAAATATGAATGACAAGACTTGAATGATCAAAAATATAATATCTGTAAAGGAAGAATTCAGTAAAAATTTAAATGAGGATTGAACTCACCAGAAAAGTGGCGTAAATAGATTTTTTAAATTTCTATTTGATGTTTCTGTTAAGAGAATTTACATTTATCGTCTTCCACAGACCCTTCAAAACCGGTTTCATCTGGCGGATCTCTACCTGGCAAAGACAACCAACACATCTCTCCTGCGGAGGGCAGGCTGTATCTGCATCAGGGAGATCGGGATCACATTCACATCCAGGGGGCAGGGCAGGTCCACATACACAACCCTGAAATGGGATTTATAAAGAGAGCAGTAGTAGGACTAGATAAGGATAGTTCAACTCCTAATGACCTGTCTTTCTCAACCTGAACCATGGTATACAGTTTAAACCAGAACTTCGGATACTAATGGATACCTAAGTGAATACTGCAGATAATTAGTTTTTTAATTAAATAATTATATGGAGCTCTTTAAAACAGTTCCCGCATATTTCACGGCTTTTTTCTTATTTTTACAATTACTGAGATTTAGCTATAAAAGAATAAAACCTATTTTTTTTTTCGATGTTTCCGAAATTCTGGGTTTAACTATAGTTAAACCAGACGGATCCGGTTTACCTTGCATATTTCTCCGGCTGGGCAGAAACCATCTGGATCCGGTGAGTTAGGATCACAATTACATCCGGCCGGTAAACACTAATCAATCAAATATTTTTTGAATTTTTTTTAAAGGTAAACAAACTTAATTTCACGGGGATTTTGATGTTCTCAATAAAAAGTCTGAGAGCCATAACTTTAGGTTCTCTTTCCACCAATCAGATTTAGACTTTTCGTATTTATTCTTTAGTACTTTTCTGAATATGAAAGTTAGAAAGATGACTTTTTAATATACGACTAAATCTTATAGATTGAGTCGTAATATGCCGTTAAGTCGTAACATACTTAGGTCTAGACTATCAATATGATAGATGGCCAATAAGAGGGAACCTAAAATGTTTAAAAATTGAACTGGTATTAAAGTTTAAAAAATATTCGATTTAAAATGGAATTTATGATTCCTTGCATTGAACGCATTGATCTCCAGAGTTGCAGGAATCATTGGCAGAGGGGGAGCTAGGATCACAGTCACAACCTGGAGGGAACCTAGATCCGCATACGCAATCCTAGATAAAGGATTTAGTAAAAATAGGATTCAAATCCAAGCTAGATTCGCATACACTATACTAGATGAAGGATTTAGTAAATATAGGATTTAAATCCAGCCTATAGATCCGCATACACTATACTAGATGAAGGATTTAGTAAATATAGGATTTAAATCAAACCTATAGATCCGCATACACTATGCTAGATAAAGGATTTAGTAAACATAGGATTCAAATCCAAGCTTGATCCGCATAAACTAAAACAGATGAAGGATTTAGTAAATATAGGATTCAAATCCAAGCTAGATTCGCAGACACTATACTAGATGAAGGATTTTGTAAATATAGGATTCAAATCCAACCTATAGATTCGCATACACTATACTAGATGAAAAATTTAGTAAATATAGTATTTAAATCCTTCCTAGATCCGCAGACACTATACTAGATGAAGGATTTTGTAAATATATAGGATTCAAATCCAAGCTAGATCCGCATACACTATACTAGATGAAGGATTTTGTGAATATAGGATTCAAATCCAAGCTTGATCCGCATACACTAAAATAGATAAAGGATTTAGTAAATATAGGATTTAAATCCAGCCTATAGATTCGCATACACTATACTAGATAAAGGATTTGGTAAATATAGGATTAAAATCCAACCTACAAAGATCCGGTTTACCTTGCATATTTCTCCGGCTGGGCAGAAACCATCCGGATCCGGTGAGTTGGGATCACAATTGCATCCGGGAGGTAAACACTTCGGAGGAATTTATCTTTGAAAATTTATAAAAATTTGTTTTACAACAAAATAGATTGAAAAATATTATTCTTGATTTTGCACACATCTTCAATTTTAAATAATTTAAAAGGAATTGAGTTTTTGTCACAAACTCAGATTTTCTAAACCCAATATCTCTGCAACTGGATAGTGTAAAACTATGATATTTAAAACTCAAATTGTTTGATTTACCAGTATTCTACGACATTGGGCTGCAAAGTTATAACGATAGAAAAATTTTAGTTTGTGGCAAAGACTCAATTCCTTAGTAATTTTTTCTTTAATTATTCAAGAACTAGCAGTTTAAACATACATAACTTATCAAGTCGATCCGACATTTTGAATAATTTGTGCATTTAAAGAAAAAATTAAATTTTTCTTGTTGATAATATTCCTTGCACTGGACACACTTGAAGCCAGCCTGACAGGATTCATCAGCGTTTACAGCTGAAGGATCAGGATCACAATCACAACCTTGAGATAGAGCAATAGAAGATCAAGGGATGGATATATCAATAGAAGATCAAGGGAAGGATAGATCAATAGAAGATCAAGGAATGGAGAGATCAATAGAAGATCAAGGGATGGATAGATCAATAGACGATCAATGGATGGATAGATCAATAGAAGATCAAGGTATGGATAGATCAATAGAAGATCAAGGGATGGATAGATCAATAGAAGATCAAGGGATGGATAGAGTAATAGAAGATCAAAGGATGATTAGATCAATAGAAGATCAAGGGATGGATATATCAATAGAAGATCGAGGGATGGATAGATCAATAGAAGATCAAAGGATGATTAGATCAACAGAATTGTCTGCTCTAGGATCAGGATCATAATAACAACCTGGCGATCAGAGTGATGAGTTAGGGGAGGAGAGTGGACTAAGGGACATTTTTAATTTTCATTGATACTGATTTCCACAATTTAATTTAAACTTCTTGGAAAAAATATTTTTTATCAAATGTTGCTTGATATCCAAATCCATGTTCTATTCCAAGTGACAATGGTCGAATTACAAAAAATGATTTAACTCACAAACAAGCTGCATTTTATAAAAAGTTATGTTTCTTGATTTTAAAAAAATAAAACATTAAATTTGTTTAAATACCTGGTGGATACTGGGGAGCACAACCAGAGGAGGTCAGACCTTCAGGAGGGTTGGCAATACATACCTAGACAAAATACAATTAATTAATTCAATATTAGGGTTGGCAATACATACCTAGACAAAATACAATTAAATAATTCAATATTAGGGTTGGCAATACATACCTAGACAAAATACAATTAATTAATTTAATATTAGGGTTGGCAATACATACCCAGACAAAATACAATTAATTAATTCAATATTAGGGTTGGCAATACATACCTAGACAAAATACAATTAATAAATTCAATATTAGGGTTGGCAATACATACCTAGACAAAATACAATTAATAAATTCAATATTTACAAAAACAAATGCGATGCAAAAATGAAAATTTTAGTTTCCAAAAACAGAAGGTGGACATTTTTTTATTGATAATCTCTCTAAAAGCACCAATCTGACGGATTAAATTGAGATCTTTTTGATATCTCAGATATCTCAGATACAACAACAAAATATGCTGCTTATGGCCAAAAAGAGATTTACAGAAATATTTGCCAACTGTTTTTTTACGGATTTAGCGCTAAATCAATTCTGATTAAAACTTTCCATTGTTGATATTGAGTTAAATATTGCGAATTAGTGAATTTATACAAAAGTTATGACCTCTGTTCTTCTGAATTATTTTGGAAAATATCTATATCAGTTTAAAGATTAATTTGTATGCAGTGAGAAGTAGAAAACAAAAGAAATGGAAATTTGAAACTTCACTATTTCTACAAGTGCCCTGAGGCCGAATTTAAGAATTTGAGCCGCGGCTCAAAAATGGTTGGTTCCACTTAAAATCGTATTAAATGTTTCAAGATTTCAGACGGCGCTCAATTGAAACCGGTTTTGGGGGATTTGAGACGCGGCTTAAATTCATTAAATTCTGACTTTGAACCTTTTTATAATTGTTTCAGTTGCAAAAATAAAAAAATTACAAGTATTTTTGAGATATTTAAATAAAAATAAAAGCAAAGACGATATTATTCCGGTTCTTACTGTATGTATATTTACATTGCTTTATATTTGAATTTAAACATTGATTGATGGATTCTAACAATGTTTAAATTGGTGTCATACTGTATTAGAAGGAAAATGTTTGAATAGTTTGAGCTTGTAACTGTTATATGTCTTTAAAGGTGTGGTTTTTAACATATAGAAGAATATGCACTGTACAGAGTCAACCATATCACATACATTTATAACGTTTACTAATATGCACTGTACAGAGTCAACCATATCACATACATTAATAACGTTTACCAATATGCACTGTACAGAGTCAACCATATCACATACATTTATAACGTTTACCAATATGCACTGTACAGAGTCAACCATATCACATACATTTATAACGTTTACCAATATGCACTGTACAGAGTCAACCATATCACATACATTTATAACGTTTACTAATAAAATACAATATTCACTCTAAGTCGTCAACTTTTGAACTGACAGAAACAAAACCGGTTCAAATCTAACTAATAGGAAGCGAAATGCAAAATGTTCTTAGTCTTTTTTCTTCATTTCATGAAACAATCTTGTTTGTGAGCCCAAATTGAATTATTCATTTTAATCACTAGAATGTCCTTTTGCTTATACCCATTTATGTACGGTGCATTTTACATTAAGAGTTAAAATTAACCAAACACATTAAGATGTCCAGTGTCCATCTATTATTATTATACTTGTGCCAAAGCTAAAAACATTGGATATTTACTGGGTTTCAAACCCACATAAAGACAAAGACAATTCGTATAAGCAGTATACATTAGACACAAGCAACTAGCACTAAAGTTACTATAAGATATTGGACTCAAAACCATGCATATTTTATAGGGTGGGGTCGGTCGGTTTATATGGGAAGACAGCAAAAGTAGGCATATATAATTCCTATATTTCTTAAGCAGTTGAACCAGTTCGTTTGAGCGGTGATTCAAGTTGAAGAGAAGTGGCTCAACTTAGTCTAAGTAGTTTAACTATACTTTTTTCTATTCATTTATGGACCTTAATCTTGATTTTGCGTCAAATATACAGGGAAACTCTTAGACTTAGCTGGTTTTGATTAATCATTTTCTAATACACTAAGGTTACGTAATAAGTAAAATTTAATCATAAAAAATAAGCAATTTAACACAAAGATACTAATTGAACACTAAATTTAGTTTTTTAAATATCATTCAAAATGCAGGCTTCGAATATCGGAATATAGATCAAATGGTTCATTATAGAATATATAATTAATAAATTGAATTGAAAAATAAAAAAAATTATATTTATATATAAGCCAATATAACATACAGCCAATTAAATTTTTGATTATTTAATATGTTAAAAAGATATTACGAACACACCTTTTAAGGCAACCATGTAATATTATGCATACTCAGTCAAGTAGATTTAAGAATTATAGAGGAAGGTCAAATTCAAGCAGTTAGCCTGGGCACACGTGAACATTACTATACTTTTAAGCTTTAGTCCTGGACAGGTTACGAATAGAATCAATTTGCGCGGGTCAGGAATTCAAATTCAATTTAAACGCCGAGCTTTATCAAGTAAATTGCGCGCTGCCGCGGTACATTAGAGACGCCATATTGAAATTATATATTTAATTTTAGATTTATAAATTTCACGATTGACAGCTGAATTTTTTAAAATTTTACTGTACAGAATATATATTAAATGAATTAATGCAACCAATTTTAAGTACAAAAAATACGATTATATCAATTAAATGAGAACGACTTTTTATCTAAAGTTTTAATAGTAATAGTTTTTTTCTGAATTATAACTTTACAAGTAAATAAAGAGAAGCTTTTTAGTTGATATCTTCTCTTCATTTCCATGTTTTTGTGTATCCATGTCGTTTAAAAGCTTGACTTACATATAAATTGAAATCGAAAGTCGTCTTCATTATATTAACATAATCGCCTACCACCTATTGATATCAAAGGAGAATAAAAATTTCTATTAAAACTTTAATCAGTTCAATTAAATGAAAATAAAGCAAACTTGAAATTAACCGATGTTTTTAAAGAAAAATAATAAATATCTCATTCAATTTTTATCAAAAAAGACTTTTAAGGTACCGGTGTGAATCTGACATTCCACTTTATTTTTGATGGATGGTTACTTGGAGTCCCTTTTATTCTTAACGTTTTATAGGACACACTGTAAACCTCAGGACACACTGTAAACCTCAGGACACACTGTAAACCTCAGGACACACTGTAAAACTCAGGACACACTGTAAACCTCAGGACACACTGTAAACCTCAGGACACACTGAAAAATTCAGGACACACTGTAAAACTCAGGACACACTGTAAACCTCAGGACACACTGTAAACCTCAGGACACACTGTAAACCTCAGGACACACTGTAAACCTCAGGACACACTGTAAAACTCAGGACACACTGTAAAACTCAGGACACACTGTAAACCTCAGGACACACTGTGTAACTCAAATCAATATTTAATTGAAAAAAAGAATTTTGAAATAAGAATATGCAAATCTATTTTTAATGAGGACAAGAGTAGATACAAGGGAAGCTTAAAAGATAAACATCAAAATGCTAATTATAGGTCTAAGCCAAGGAGTATGAAATAGAAGGGGGAACTGACGCGGCCAGCCCTACCATATGATTATACAGGCTTTCCAGACGGGTACTCCATTTGAATAAGAAATATTTGTCTGATGTACAATTACCGCGTATACAAAATAACCTATTCTGAATATTTCTTATACAAAGCAGTATACAAAGAGTACCGTCTGCAAAGCATGTATAATCAAATGGTAGGGCTGGCCGCCTCAGTTGTATCTCCCTTCTATTCCATACTCCTTGGTCTAAGCTCAAAAAGTGTATTGCACATTAAATGACAATCCCGAATTAATATGAAAACTGTAGACCTCCCCTCCCCCCCCCCTCTTCAATTAAGTAACATTTTGCATATCTTGTTTTAAAGTAGGGTGTGTATTATCTATAAGTCTGTGTATGTATACTGTACTATTTGCTCTGTTACATAAAAATCTGGTTCTTCAAATGAAACAAAGCTTTAATAAACTTTATTTTATGATAAAATGTGCTGAGAATGTTATATTTGAAATGCAGTGATCCTTGAAAGTCCACAATCAGAAGTATATAGTGGAGGGAGAAGGGGGGGGGGGGGGAGTTTACAGCGCGGCGTTGGAATATCATTGTAGATGATTTGTAGTAAGTAAAGCTATTTAATTGTCCAATGTGGGTTTAGTAACCCACTACATACACCAAGGAACTATATATAAAAACCCCAACAAAAAAACAAGTTGATTTATCAAGTTAGAGCGAATAATTATGATTTTTGGAAAATATGGAAAAAAAAATAGCAATATATTCTTATTCCACCCATTAAGCCCATTTCCCTCAAAAATGATGCGTTGCCCCTAAATTCTTTGTTTTGATCTCCTCCCACTGCAACTTACACAGATTTGACGCATGAGAATTGGCGGTTCCTGGTCTATATATTTCTTGGCATACACAAACGAAGCAACCCGTGATCCTCCAATATCCAGGAGAATGTTTAGAATGTTGATTTCAATCTGACTATACGATAGTTCAAAAGAATACGGCTATGCCAATTTGTTTTACAATGTGCATGTAACAGTAAAGATTGTGTACACTTGTCTTCAAAAGTATGTTATTGGGCAAAATATAAAATGTAGGGTTTGGTCTCTTTGAACTCACATCCTGCATTTTACACATCATAGTTACTAAGCAATCAAATCTTGAAGAATAAATAAAGAAAACGATTTTTCTAATTGAATTTCTAGATTTTTTATCTTGCTTCTTGTGGAATGCAGAGACACCTAGATATTAATTTTTGAACTTGTGTGTCTTTTAAGCGGGTCAATTGAGCAGAAAAAGAGAGCCAAAACTGCACAAAGAGAAAGGAGAAAGGCATGCGGAAGGGAAATGAAGAAAGCGGTAATCTTATTCCTTCTACCCCCTCCCCCGATCTGTTACTTTTACTTTCTTCCTCTAAATTCCCCATGTTGTCTTTTCTCAGTGCTGATCTAAACACAGTGATGAACAGCATTTATTTAGCTTGCGAAATTTTAATTGTTCTTTGATTAACCGTACCTCCTAGCTTAAACATTTTTGTAGCCCTGGGTATGGCAATTCCAAAGCTGCATAGCATTTGCTTCTAGCTTTAGTTTTGAAGGAGTATTTGGAAATATGCTGATAGATGTTTGCGACAGCATTTGCACGTATTAGTTCACTTGATGCTTCAAACATTCTCTTTACCCTCCATTAGACGTAATTTTCATCAAACAGTCCTTTGATTTGTTAAGTTCAATTAAAACACTATATTCTAAAATTAGATTTATTCTGAAGTAACCCATTCATTTTTATTTTAACCCCTCCCCTCCCCATATCTGGGGCGTACTCAGGAATTTGTCTAGGGGGACTTAATTTTTTCTTTTCTTTTCTTAGCACCCGTTGAGGTCTGAAAACCTCTTGGAAACCATAGATGTTTCTTATTCAGGGGGGTTGAGCCCCATTGCCCCCCTGAGTACACCTATGGAGAATATATTGTATAAGAACATCATACAAATGGCTTCCTTGTAACCGATCTTTACTGCACTAGTGCCCTGGGACAATTCATCATCGTAATACCTCTTAATTACGCCCGTGCGCCTCGATCATGTATGACTAATGGTTTTTCAAAAGATTTGTCACATTTGCGAGAAAAAATACACATTGTTAAGATGATTCATTAATATTTATCTATCAATATATCTATCTATTTATCTATCTATTTAATTACAATCGACATTTCTTTCGCTTGGAGTTTGCCTAAAAGGGGGTAACCAATACAGAAAATTTCAATTCTTATTAAGTGTGGATATATTTTGATCAAAAGTATGATAATAAAACCAAATTTTAATTGTTCTGAAGTTAAGATTAATGTTTTCACACTTCTGTTTTATGACTGTACTTACAAATACAATAATTGGTATAATTAACACCATTAACAGTTAAACCAGATTCTTAACTACTCGTGGTCATTGATTTAAAGGGACTGTAAACATAATTTCAAGTGATCCACCCAGTGGCGTAAATAGAGGGTGTTATTGGGGTTATTTACCCCCTCCCCTGAGTCCTGGGGGGGGGGCTTTTTTAAAATTGAATATCTTTAAAATTTGCACGAAAATAATTTAAATGTGCAGATACTTCAGATATTTCAGGTTTTATAAGTGAACATATTCTAAATGATTCTAAATTCTTATAATAGTCAATGTCATATTACAATTAGATGTTTTTTATAGAAAAAAAGGGTATGGGCAATGAAGAATACATTTTTACTTCTAAATAATGTCATTTCTATATTAAATTTATTTAAGATCTTAACATACTACATTGACGACAAGAAAATTTTAGAAATTAGAAATTAGAATATAAACAAAGACAATTTTGTTTTGCAGAGCAGCTTTTCTAAAGATTTTAAAAAGTAACATCTTTTTCCTCTTAGAGTAAAACTATTTTTTATGTCACTTAAAATTAATTCAGTTTTTTTTACAGATATTTGTAGTTAATGTAAAATGAATGGCTATAATGAAGGATATAAAACAAGGTGAAAGCTGAAAGGTAGGAAATGAAACCTTTATTTGATGGAGTTTGTAAATGCCAGAAATGAGTGGAAAATGCAAATCAAACCCAATTAAAACCAATAATTTCATTTACACCATGAAATTTTTCTAGGGGGGGGGTAAAAAAATTCGCCACATTAAACAAAATTTACCCCGCCGCACCCTCTACAGAATCCTTATTTACGCCCCTTGATCCACCAATTAAACCTTTATCTAACCAACGATGTGGAAGATTTCGTTGTTTTCTGTCAGTTAAGAATTATCGATGTTCCGTCTTCAGATATTTTCATAATTTTTGCTTAAACGAATATCTGTAGGGTCAAGTTGTAAATCAGACATTCATATTTTTAAATTCATGGTCACTTTGAAATTACGTCGTTGGTTCTGTAAATATTTTCTTAAATTTAAGAATACTTAATAAAAGGGATTTCTTATACAATCATAATTTTTCGTTTTGAAATAGATTAAATGTTTTATGCTTTTGAATAAATAATTTGAGGATTTATTGTAATTATTGGTGGATTTACACAAAAAAATGTAGAGGTCCGTTTAAAAGTGTAGAGAGTCTAAACTTTGTAACCCATTTTCACCCATTAAATGTAGATTTTTCGTATTTGCGATATACAATACTTTTTTGTTGGGCTATATATCTTAAATATTTATAGTGTTTACGCTTTACGCACTTTTTGGTGGATTTGAATGAGAGATTAAAATACGACTGAAATAGTTCCGTTACAGACAGGATACACTTCCTTACCTTACATGTAGTGTACTATATTGAACTATACAGTTTAAAAAACTCCTGATGAACTTTTACTCCCTTTTTATGTGATGACAATGTTTACATTCCTTGGCCGGGTGCGTTGGCGGAATTAAGTCAAGTGGCAATAAATTCTGTATTACGGTAGAGCAGAAACAAATAAGATATTAACCCTGTTCCCAGGCGCAATGGCGGAATTAAGTCAAGTTGGAATAAATTAAATATTCCTGGGCGCAACGGCGGAGCTCAATCGAATAAGATATCAACTCTGTTCCCGGACGCACTGGTGGAGCTGAGACTAGTGGATATCAAGTTTGAATTCAGTGATTATGCAATATGCAATATATACAAGATGATTGAAACCCTCCTCCTTCTCTATCTCAAGATATCAATAGAGATATGAGACGATATAATCAATACTTAACCCTGAGACCCTAGAATCCAGGAGGCCAGGATTAATGATCCATTTGGTCAAACTTAAAGAGATTGTTTACATATCTGAAAAATGTGGTAAAGGTAACAATGAGGAACAAGTTTCTCATTAATATAGTCTTCGCACACACGCACCTCTGAACCTTCAGAAAAAGTAAATTCAACCTAAAATCTGACCGCGTCAACCTTGTTGCACTGGCTAGTCCTATTGAGTGTCTGCTTTATTTACCCAATGTCCGGGTGATACTGTACAAACTGGGACTGGAAAGGTTAACCCGGCTCAGAAATTCAAATGTACTAAGGAAAATGTTGTTTAATTTTTTTCAGAAATAAATGTTGAATATTTCCTTATTTTCTGTTAAATTTAGTTGCATTGCTGCACGCAGTTTAAAACGGTAAATGTAATTATCATTTCATTCGCACCTCAAACAAAGTATATATAAAATTAAAGGGAGTTTTGAGAATTTTGAAAAGAGGTATGGTATAGTACTGGAATTGTAAAAAGGATATAAGAAAATTTTATTCTCGTTCCATTCTTTCTTTAAAAATTGTATTATGAAAAACTTGCTAAGGCCTGTTTCAAATTTTCCGAGATATGGGAGTTTTTACAATTTCAAATTAGAAAATACTTATCGTGATGTCATAAGAAAAACGTTTTCAAATATTTCAAAACTTTTTTGGTTTCAAATCCTAACGATAAACTTTAAGAGCAATAAGATTATCAAGTTTATTCGCCTTTAAATATTTGAGGAACACTCCCTTTAAACATTTAATTAAATCTTGGGGTTTATTGGCAGATGGGTTGGACGCCATACCGAGGCAAGATTATTAATCTTTAATTATGAATTAATTATCAATCAGACTCTTCATTTTACTCAGTTTTCACGAGGAAATTTGATATTTAAATCTTCACATTTTTTAAACCGAAATATATTTTTTCTGCCTGATCAATGGAGTTATAAATGGAGAGTGTTATCCAGAAAAATATAACATATCAAATATTTAAATATCCCCCCCCCCCTCTAACCCACTGTTCAGTATAAAGGGGGATTGGTAGGGGGTGATTTAAATTTGGTAAAATTTAGTTAAAGTTATAAAATAATTATGCTGTCGTGACTTTATTATTGTTTGTTTATCTGTTTATGTGTACTCCAGTGACCATGTTTATTACAAACATTAAGTGTGTGGTTAGGGTAGGGAGAATCATATCTTATTTACCCAAGGTTGTATAATTAGATTGCCTATTCTCGATACACTCCAGGAAATGTCGTCTTCTTAGCATAGATAATCTAATATCATATGGGATCATGGATCAACTAGGGGACGCTCTGTAGATAAAATCTGCATATGACGTCACTGATTATAGAGTTTGACTCCACGTCATATACTGATTCTATTTATCTATGCTAAGGAGACGACATTTCCCGTACATTGTAGCGCATCGAGAGTAGGCAACCTTACTAAACCAACAATTTTATTTACCAGTCAGAAAATATACAGATAAGCATGTATATATGTATATTGTAACACGTAGAAAAATGTAACTTGAGTAAAAAGTGTTATATTTTGACCCCCGGCCATAGATAAAGATAAATATTTATTTGATAAGAATAATTATTTGTCTATAAAAACTGTAAGCTTCGGTTTATCTGAAGTACCGGATCGGCTTTCAGGCAGCTAGAGTAAGTACTGTACAGTATATATAAATAAATACTTTAAATACCAAATCTCTCAGATCACGTGTTTGGAAAAAGAACGTCGTTTTCTGTTGAGTTTTTGACGATTTTAACATTGCACGGGCAACGCCATCAGTTAGTATCAAATAAGATTGTGTACTGAGTTAACGAGTTTTGTGGTTTAAACCGGTGTTCAAAATGTATAAACCTTTTCTGGCTCAAGCAAACCAACAGAGGTTTCATTTTTATTCATAAAAGATGAGTCCAATGTAATTCGAATCATCCTGTTTAATCATAAACAAACAATTATACCATTGTATCGTGGGTTCCCCTCAATTTGTAAACATTGATTGATTTTCGGTGAGATATTAAATCTAAAATGTGGATGGGGGATAACACCCCCCCTCCCCTCCTCTACACCTCCCAAATTAGCAAGATGTTTATCAATAGCATTAGTGTATCTTGAAAAGTGTAATATAGTACGATGAGATGACTTTTACATGATTAAAGGCAACAGGAGTAAAAAGTTTTCAATTATCACCTTCAAGGCTTTTTGTTGAAATTTTACAGTCCAACTTTTACAGTGTTGAATACTGACAATTAAATACACAACTCCCCCCCTTTAGCTAGCCCAACCCAATCAGGCAATCTTTAACAAATTTGTAAAAAACTTTCGTAAAACACCAAAAAATGTTCTTAATTTAAAGTTTTTGATATCAGCTGATCCTAATGTGCGTCAATTCTTTCTACAACATACAGGGTTACCCACAAAAAATGAGACTTTAGAGAATTGCACGGTTATTTCTTTGCTCTTTATCATACAGAAATAAACTTAGTTTTATTTATCTACCTATGAACTAGTAGTTTGAAATACAACTTAAAGACAGAACCCAAATTCAACCTTCATACTCAAAGATCGAGTTTCAGGTCGTCATTAAAATCTCATCCTTTTTAAGTACATAACCAATCAAGGGAAACCTTTGTAAGCCAATTCTCACAGAGTGTTCGATAGATCTAACCAAGGTTTTAATGCAAGGAAAGTTAATTGCAGTAGCGTATACTCTGCGTACATATTGAAACCAGTTCTCTCTGGATCCCATGTCAGGCTCCGATATTTGTCTTGTGTTTACATTACCGCCCAGAGACAGTACACTGCATTCAAAGATGCGTACACCTCTAAAATAACTTTCCTTGCATTATAACCTTGTATAACCATGTATGACTTTAATCCAATAAACATCACTATGATCCAAAGGGGGCAAGCTCTCACGCAAAATCAGACATTATAAACTATAGCTAGAAACATGTGCTTTAAAGTTATAAGAAGAACATGATTAGGACTACAAAAAAGTATACGAGAATTAGTGATGTTTAATCAAAGGCCAAAGGAGGTGCAACACTTTTAAATCAATTTATGAACCTTTTCAGAGAAGTTAAACTTTACGTAAACTGATACACCTTAAAATATATTCCATTCGCAGATTTTTTTTAAAAATACGTTTATGATTAAAAGTATAAACTGCATTGTTGTAATCTGACACCGGAACTTAGGTCGATTATTTTTCTAAAGGAAGGATACTCTTAGCTCGAGTTTATCATCAGAAATATGTATTAAACACACTTCAGACAATATTATAGGGGAAAATAATATGGGAATTTTTCATCTATTTTAGACAAACGTTTGAAGATATCAAATGAGCCTAGTAACATATTCATGGTTTTCTCTCTAAAAATTGATACTTTTGAATTGTGGTTTATCGGTCGAAATAAACAAAAAGGGAAATTAACACTTTTAAATAAACACGACATAAATAAAGGTTGTAATTGTAATAAATTGTAATTGGGGTTTTAATTGAAATCACAGAATATTAAATATTTCAAGTTAAAAAAAAATGATTGTTTTTTTGACTACAGCTTTTAATTTTGCTAAAAACATTCCCATTCTGTCAAAAACTTTGTATACATTTTGTTTAATTTTTTTCTTTGAAGAGAAGAGCAAAGATGAAACAAGATATTCTTGTATTATTTTTACCAGAATACATTAGCTCACACTAGATGTTGGCTGTCTAACGTATATTATTCAATTATGTCCAGACAGTTTTAGGATAGAGGGTTTCATGCCAAAAACTGTAGTCAGGGTACACACCAAAGTGTGTCCAAAATTAGGTACAAAACAACAATTAGTAACTTAAGTTTGAAAATGAAGAATTACGATAGCGTGTTACCAATCGTTTAAGTCTCTTCTTCAAACATGGAATTAAAAGATATTTTCATATTAAACCTTAAATATTTGATAGATAAATAAATACTTTAATTATATTTTAAATAGTAAGTTTATAATGCAGTATGGACTAAGGTCAAAGCTTTTGTATTTCAAATTTGTATAATAACACTATAGTTTCAGTAGAAGTAAAAATTTCCATTTACTGTCATAGCGCCGATATAAGGATTTATTTCTAATTGGAAAATAAGATAGATAGAAAGATAGATGTTACCGCCACACTATTTCTATTGGTTCAAAATAGACACCAAACACATGACTAAACCCTGATTGGATAAGGCTCTAATGGACTCAGCATACTATAATGTGATAAAGCTCTTCTCTTATATATAGAAAGGAATTTAGTCTTTTACACAATTCAGATTTTCTAATCCCTATATCTTTGCAACCCAATGTCGTACATCTTAGATATGTCAAGCTTTGAATTCTGTGATATCAAATAATCTAAGTTAGAAATATCAAAGGTTTACACCATCAGGCTGCAAAGATGTATAGATTAGAAAATTTCCGTTTGTGGCAAAATTTCAATTCCTTTGTGTGTACTTATATATTTGCGTTTCAGGAACACTTTAAAAAATTGTATTATATTTCAGGCTACAAATTGTTTCATGGCTTGATGTCAAATCTTCAGAAGTCTTTTGAGGCTAAACAAATTTGGAAATATTGAAAAGTTTGAAATATCTAAGGTCTACGATATTAAGATGCAAAAAATGAGGATTAGAAAATTAGAGTTTGTGGCAGAGACTCAATTCGAGTTTTGTCTATAGGACTAAGCACTGCCAAAACTTTTGACCCTTGTAAAACGTACTGTAGTAGGTGATTACATCAATACAATGAAGACGACATTCGATTTCAATTTTGATTTATATCAAGCATAGAATTCGAGAGAAGTTGTCAAGTTAAAAAGATTCTCTTAGATGTATTGATATTTTTTCTTCGAACAAATCTTGCTAACAACCAAAAACTTAAATAAAAAGTCGTCTTCATAGTATTAATATGATCGCCTACCACTGTATGAAATACAATTTAATTTCATGCCTGGATTTGTTTGTCTAAAAACTAACCTTCTGCAGTACACAGTAGTTTCCAGTGTCTGGGTCTAGCTGAGCAGTAGATAGATCTATATTGAGCTGACCCTCAGCTCTACCCAGGTTTATAACCACCAGCATCAGTCCCAGCTCCAGTATACTCTAAACATACATAGTTATAGATAATATTTAAAGCTCAGTAGACGCAATTTCAAGGGACCCTTTTTAAACAAGGAGCATGCACAATTCACAGAGGTAACCTCGAAACATTTGTTATTCTATCTAAAAATTGATAAATTACTAAGGTTTAAAAGATACCGCTTTAAATCATTGCATATATGCAAATAGATTATCAATTACAATAGGTGGCAACAGAGAATGGACCAATTATATATGACGTCACAAGTGTCAAATATAACAAGGAAGACAACATTTTCTCACATTGGTTGACATGTTTTCCAAGATTAAATAAAAAAGTGAAAAAGAACAGAAAGTAAAGAACACAAAATTGCCCTTATTTCACTGTAAGATAAGCACTTTGTTATCACTATTGTTCATAATTTTGTCGGACACATAAAACTAAGTTGACACTTGTGACGTAAGAATACAACTTTACTGAGAGTGTACAAATTCTACGTTGCCATCTATTGTACTTGATACTCTATTTGCGTTTATGTACCAAAATTTGTTTTTTAGGTTGAGCTACAGTATTCTTGGTATAAAAGGAAAATACGCCATGAACACAATTTTTGGTTTTAAAAAAGTATACTGCAGTTTCAGAGAAAAATATCTGTATGAAATTTATTTATTGTTTAAATTGTATATAAATTCTTTTAGTTAAAAAAATAATGAAAATAGAAACTTAATTTTCTTCCTTGTTCCAACTGCAAAAATATGAGATTGAGATACAGGAGTGGAAAATTATAAATTTCAAAGAGAATATTTTTTGTAATTTTTCCACAGACAAATGATTGAAGAGTACCATTTTGAATTAGACATGTAACTCCATTGCGTCGAAAGTCACTTTATGTACAGGGTGTCCCACGAAACATGCCAGATGATCAATAGTTCTGAATGTCTTCTTCCATATACTGTATTAGATATCAAAGACTTGTTGAAGTTGATTTTGTTTTAAAAGATCTTTTACTCAAATATATTTTACTTTGAAATCAGTTTTAATATAATAAGACTCCTATATAATATTTGTATTGTTCTGTTTGGTTTCAAACCACTTGAAAAATTATGGAAGAAGACATTTAAAACTATTCATCTATTGTCATGTTTCGTGGGACACCCTGTATCTCTTTTTTCCCAAAGAACCAAATTGCGTTTAAACTTAATCCTCTAAAATTTACAATTGTTGAGAATCGCAAAATGTTTAATTCCCCCATTCTCCAGATATTTGCAAAAATATAATATGCAAATTTTAGACTTTTATTGTTACTAAATGTAAACTATACAGTTCCACAAAAAGTTTAAGTATATACAAGTTTGCATACGGATATACTTTTTTTTTTTTTTGCAGTAAACCTAGGATGAATCGTTTTCAGTTTTTTTGAAAAACGACCGTTTCGTTTTTTAAAAATATTGCTTTTTAAAAAAAGTCGTTTTAAAAAACGATCAATCGTTTTAAATAAAAACCGATTGTTTAAAAACGACCGTTCGTTAACGACCGTTAACGACGCTCCATCGTTAAAGATCGTAAACGACCTTTTAAAAAGAAAATACATTTTTTGGTCGGAAAATCCGAGGTCAGTAAACATTAAAGTTATTTGTTTCGATAAAAAGAAAAATTTAAGACAACATTCATAACCTTATCTTTCTGAAAAAAAATCTAAATTAATTGTCATAAAATTCATTAGCGTATTTAAAAAAAGGTCGTACAAGGGGATACAAGGGGATAAAAGGAGATACAAGGGGATACAAGGGGATACAAGGGGATACATGGGGTTACAAGGGGATACAAAGGGATACAAGGGGATACAAGGGGATACAAGGAGATACAAGGGGATACAAGGGGATACAAGGGGATTCAAGGAGATACATGGGGTTACAAGGGGATACAAAGGGATACAAGGGGATACAAGGGGATACAAGGAGATACAAGGGGATACAAGGGGATACAAGGGGATACAAGGAGATACAAGGGGATACAAGGGGATACAAGGGGATACAAGGGGATACAAGGGGATACAAGGGGATGCAAGGGAATACAAGGAGATACAAGGGGATACAATGGGATACAAGGGGATACAAGGGGATACAAGGGGATACAAGGGGATACAATGGGATACAAGGAGATAAAAGGGGATACAAGAGGATACAAGGGGATACAATTGGAGATACAAGGGGATGCAAGGGTATACAAGGGGATATAAGGGGATACAAGGAGATACAAGGGGATACAAGGGGATACAAGGAAGGTAGGCACATTTTAAATGATATCATATTTGGTTTTCAAGTATATATTTACACCCTGCATCCTAACTAATGGCTGAGAGTAATAAAGTTGATTATATAATTATGAAAACCTTATCACGAATATTTAATTGAAACTCTTGTAAAAGGTTATGAGGAACACACATCTTGACAACCCATAGATCTTATACAATGTATTTTAGAAACATTAACATAATTAATAATATGAAGATATATTTGAAAATTAAAATGAAATGATTACTCACCACAAACTCTTATTTTCTACAAAAAGATCTAATCTCAAAATTTTAAACTATGTAAATTCTATCAGATCAAAAAGTTCAAGTTGGAAATTTCAGAGGTTACAAAAATATTGGAATTAGAAAATTAGAGCGGGTGATTGATATGCATTTGATTCAGTTTTAGAATACGATTCATTTAAATCCCCCTCTCCCCCCTCTTTCCTGTGCATGTTTTTAAAGAGATGCAACAAGATCTCTTTTTAAACATTTATTTTGTACTTTATATCACCCTATTTGTTATTGTGCTAAAAAAATGAAGTTTGTGATGTGGAAGGATGTAGAAGGATGTGGAAAGATGTGGAAGGATGTGGAAGGATGTGGAAGGATGTGGAAGGATGTGGAAGGATGTGGAAGAATGTGGAAGGATGTGGAAGGATGTGGAAGGATGTGGAACTAATTTAAAGAGACTGTTTTCAAGTATCTCTCATTCAGACAAAGCACAATCCAACAGTACCCTTGAAACCTGAGGCCAAATTTAAAGAATTTGAGCCCGGCTTAAATTTAAGCCGGGCTCAAATATGATTGGTTCCACTAAAAATTGTATTCAATTTTCAAGATTTAAGCCGGCGTTCAATTGAAACCGGTTTTGGGGGGATTTGAGACGCGGCTTAAAATCATTAAATTCGGACACAACCTGATCAAAAAATGTGGAAGATACCGTCGTTTCTTTAAAATGTTTAGTTCTGAGAGCTTTATATTGAATATTGATCTAAATCAAACGTAATCAGTCAAAGCTTTCAAGGGTAATGTTGAAAATCAGGCATTGTTATTTTGCATGGAGGGTCACTTGAAATTAAGCTTACAGTCCCTTTAATGACGACTAAAATGGTATTTACTATTTATTACTATGGATCGAATTAGCAAGTGCAGCAAATTACAGTGATTTTGTACAATTTGGACACGGTCATGCGAACAAATGTTTTTTTTTTGTAAAAATCTAGAATGGATTTTTAAAGATTAAATAAAAATGCATGACAAATAATAATTATGAAGTATAGTAATGTTTTAGAAGTCTCTGCTTAATAATTATCATTTTTGATACAGTGGATCCCATAGAGTTGTAGAATAGGAAGACGAATTTTAGACTCAAGTTTAGTTCCAGTGAACATTAAACACAGCAACCCCATTTAGCTTGATAGATTGATTTTTAAACAAAATAAAAACAAAACAAAACAAAACAAAACAAAAACAAAACGAAACAAAAACAAAACAAAACAAAAACAAAAAAAAACTAACAAAAACTAAACGAAACAAAACAAAACAAAAAACAAAAAAAAACTAAACAAAACAAAACAAAACAAAACAAAACAAAACAAAACAAAAACAAAACAAACAAAAACAAACAGAAACAAAAACAAAACAAAACAAAACTAAACAAAACAAAACAAAACAAAACAAAACAAAAACAAAACAAAATAAAAACAAAAACAAAACAAAAAACAACAAAAACAAAAATAAATCAAAACAAAAACCAAAAAAATATGACAAAAAATAATTGATCAGACCGGATCGTGCAGCTGCGACATTTTTATTTGTTTCGCGTATTAGCGGTAAATTCAAACATTCAAAGACACGAAAGATTTTGTGCATTCTGTCCATAAAGCGTCTGGATCAAAAACAAATGATCACAAAAAATTCGATGTTTTTAATGTTTCACTTTAATCAAATATAGTCTGGTATAAGAAATAGCTAAAAATGTAAACTACACAAGTTTTTTCAATTTATGAAAATAATTAAAAAGAATTAAGTTGGATGGGAGAGAAGTAACTGGGAAGGTAAGGGGGATATTATAAGATTTAATATAATATTAGTGAGGGGGGGGGGGGTGATGCAAATTATTTGCAAGTTACAGAATTGCAGAAAAGTATAGGTCTGGGTAGACAGGACGGGATATCAAAACATTATAATTAGAATCTTCCTCTCACATAAAATATAATGCGTACAAGACATTTTTTGCGTAAATACGAGACACCAAATATGCGTAGATAAGGGGGTTCTATAGTGCCTAGATTTGTAGTATAGCTTTTTTACAACACGTTCAATCTAAATCTTTCTAAAACCTAAGCTTAGTTTTAGATGACAGTTTAGGCAGGTTTATTTTATCTTTGTTCTGAAAAAAAGGTGGCATTTTAAATTCCACCCATTTTTAAATCTTTACTAATTTATTGATTGCTAGTAGGTCCAAAAATGACAAAAGAAATTTAGAATCTCCACAATATTTGTATTCAAGAAATAATAATTTTGACAAAAGTAAAGATATGGAATATAAATAGTTTTTAATACTTTAAAAATTCTTAACTTTGAAAAAAGTGATTAGAGTGACTTTCGTTGAAATCTTAATTGATTCCATTTTTAAAGGATTCACAATGGTGTCATTTCGAATACCTCTATTTGAATAATGTCGTCTTTATTCCTTGACAATTTGACAATTTCCGTCGTGGTTTCTGTGGCAGAAAATGCACTTAGTTTTAGAAAATAATCAATTTTCAAATAGATAAACATGGATATTCTTGAATTTTGATTCAGACGAAGTTTTTAAGGGAGGGTACGTACCTTTTTGAATCGGACATTCCACTCAACTAACTTGAAATTACGTAAAATTAAACGAAAAGTCCCTGTAAGCAAATGAAAAATGTCGTAAACACTAAAATCTAAATTTTTCATGCAACATTTCTAATCTAGCATAAGACCCAGTTTATTTGGGTTTATAGACTTCAAGCGGGAATTAGGCAATTTCTTCTTCTAATATAGTTTAAATATTTCTTTACATATAAAGTGGGAGTTGGGGGTAGATTGAAACAAAACTTAATTAAACTTTTCAAGATCCAGGTTTTAAGTTTTGATAAATTCAAATGCAAAAACATGGGAATTCAGTGACGAATTCGATATCGTCTTTGTTATGAATTAGCATTGTAATACCTAATTTCAAAAGCCATAATATTATTATGTCTGCTACAGTTTATTTTATGAAAAGGGTAAAAGATGTGTAAAGATGTGTCTATAATGTCTCCGCAAGATGAACAGTGAAGACGGACAAGTTTAGTTTACTCTATTGTATATTGTAATTTTTTTGTTTTACTAAGTACAACCGTATGCAGTCAAAACATAAACAAACAAAATGTGAACATAGCAGACGAAACTCTTACTGATTACACAGCTTTCTCAGTAGGTATCACTATACTAAATCAAAGAATTATTTAAAAAGACGATATTGATTTCGTCAATTAATTCCCATGTTCATTGGGACAGCCTGTATGTAAAATAAATTTAACTATTTTTAAAAGAAACAAAAACAAAATTCTTCCACATTTCGTGTTAAAGATTGAAATAAAATAAAAGATAAATTAATATTTTTGTTGTATATCCCAGTATATCCTACATCCGTAGGGGGGTGTTGTGTATATTCAGAATTTTTTTTTATATTGTAAACATATTCTTTTGTAACTGAGAATATAATAAATCATAGATCAAAGTTGCCGTAAATGGAAGACATCAGAGTAAGTAATAACATTATGTATGCACCCCCCCCCCACATCTCTTAAAACTTCCCTCCCCCTCACAAAAAAACTAATTTTACCCCCCGGGAAACAGGGGTATTTACAATTTCGAAAAGTTGAAATTTCAAAAAAAAAAATGAGAAAAATTTGCTTTAGGCTCGAGCAATGAGAATTGTTTTGAAAAAAAAACGTTTACCCCTTTGAACAATTAAATCGCGTGTTAAAACAAAGCAATTTTTATTTTCAGTTGCTTCTTTTGGTTAAATAAATTTGAATTAAGAGATATTTTTCTACTTAATTTTTAGAAGAGGCAAATTGTAGTTATTGCCTATTGCTCCTTGTCCAGATTTAAACTGCTTAAAATGTTAGGCTACTAATTAAAATTTAAAACGCACACAATGTGCAGTAAAAAACGCGCACAATGTGCAGTATAAAACACACACAATGTGCAGTATAACACGCGCACAATGATTAACAGTATAAAATGCGCACAATTTATAGTATAAAACGCGCACAATGTGCAGAATAAAACGCACACAATGTGCAGTATTAAACGCACACAAATTACAGTATAAAACGCACACAATGTAAGGTATAAAACGCGCACAATGTACAATATAAAAAGCGCACAATGTACAGTATAAAACACGCACAATGTACGGTATAAAACGAATACAATGTGCAGTATAAAACACGCACAATGTACAGTATAAAAAGTGCACAATGTGCAGTATAAAACGCGCACAATGTACGCTATAAAACGCGAAAAATGTAAAGTATAAAACGCGCACAATGTGCAGTATAAAACACGCACAATGTTCAGTAAAAAACGCACACAATGTGCAGTATAAAACGCGAACAATGTACAGAATAAAACGCGCACAATGTGCAGTATAAAACGCGCACAACGTGCAGTGTTAAACGCGCACAATGTACAGAATAAAACGCGAGCAATGTACAGTATAAAACGAGCACAATGTGCAGCATAAAACGCGCACAATGTGCAGTATAAAACGTGCACAATGATTAACAGTGTAAAATGCGCACAATTTATAGTATAAAACGCACACAATGTGCAGAATAAAACGCGCACAATGAGCACTATAAAAGGCGCGCAATTGGCAGTATAAAACGCGCACAATTTGCAGTATAAAACGTGCACAATGTACAGTATGAAACGCAAACAATGTACAGTATAAAACGCGCACAATGTGCAGTATAAAACGCGCACAATGTACAGTATAAGATGCGCACAATATACAGTATAAAACGCGCACAATTCACAGTATAAAACGCGCACAATGATTAACAGTATAAAATGCGCACAATTTAAGTATAAAACGCGCACAATGTGCAGCATAAAACGCGCACAATGTGCAGTATAAAACGTGCACAATGATTAACAGTATAAAATGCGCACAATTTATAGTACAAAACGCGCAAAATATACAGAATAAAACGCGCAAAATGTGCCATATTAAAAGCACACATGTGCAGTGTAAAACGCGCACAATGTGCAGTATAAAACGCGCACAATGTGCAGTATAAAACGCGCATAATGTGCAGTATAAAGCGCGCACAATGTGCAGAATAAAACGCGCACAATGTGCAGCATAAAACGCGCACAATGTGCAGTATAAAACGCCACAATGTGCAGTATAAAACGCGCACAATGTACAGTATAAAACGCGCACAATGTGCAGAATAAAACGCGCACAATGTGCAGCATAAAACGCGCACAATGTGCAGCATAAAACGCGCACAATGTGCAGTATAAAACGCGCACAATGTGCAGTATAAAACGCGCACAATGTGCAGTATAAAACGCGCACAGTATAAAAGGATGTAAAACTTAACATGACAATTGGGAGACACTTTGATCTTCTTTGATCTTCTTTGATCTTTGATATGACATATTTTTATCAAAACATCTTTTCTGATACAATCTTTGTTACCAGATGATAGCTAACAAAGATAAAAAATATTTAAACTTAAAACAAAAGGAAATGTCTGCAGACGTGGTTTTTATTCACTTTCCAGTTATAGAGTAATGTCTGATTTCCAACAGTATCCTTAAAATCTTTGTCATATCAAGAATGCATGAGATGTTCATCATCATCCAAGGAGTATGGAATAGAAGGGAGATACAACTGACGCGGTTCGCCCTACCATATGATTATACATGCTTTGCAGACAGTACTTCATTTGTATAAGAAATATTTAGAATATGTTATTGTATACGCGGTAATTGTACATCATACAAATATTTCTTATTCAAATGGAGTACCGTCTGCAAAGTATGTATAATCATATGGTAGGGCGGTCCACGTAAGTTGTATCTCCCTCCCATTTCATACTCCTTGTCATCATCTCTTTGAAAATTAATTAATTTCATTCGTAGTTTCTTTTTACATTTTTGCGTTATAAACAATGGAAGAAATTGTCAGAATTTAACACTTTTGAAGCTAGAAAAACAACAATGTCTTCTAAAGTATTGATCTGATAATTGTTACAAGGGTACAGTTGTGAATCGGTCATAGCACTTTTGAATATGGGTTCATTTGAAATTACGTCTACAGTATCTTAATATCGTCTCTAAATTGTCAATATATTATGTTACGTGGAATACCCTGCATTAATTTAAGAATAAGATGTATCCAAGAATTTGCTAATTTTACACCAGTTTTGTAAAACGATTCTTCATCGACTTTTAAGCACACAGCTAAAATCTAAATAAGCCGTACATCGAAAGAATTCATCAAATGCCGTTTTCTTCACTTTCTGATAATGGAATATTGCAGATATCTAGATTTTTAATTAAATGATTATATGGAGCTCTTTAAAACTGTTACCGCATGCTCATGGCTATTTATTTATTTTCGAAAAGACTGAGATTTACGTAAAATAGTAAAAAAAAAACCATCGAAAAATTGTCAAGACGACATATGATAAAGTCTTTCGATGTAGGGCTCATTTAGGGTTTCACTGTAGCCGGCGTGCATTTTAAATAGGATGGACAGGGGGGGGGTAGGATGAGGGAGGGGGTAGGACGAGGGAATGGAGTAGGATGAGGGAAGGGGGAGGGAGGGAAGGTAGGGCTGAGTTTATCTTGGCTTCCGGAATCTACATATTTATGTCTTTATTTACAAGAATATTTTAACTCTACAATTTATCTATATATTAATCATTTATTTCTCATTTATTCCTATTTACCCTCTTCTCATTTGTTTACTGTATTCATCTATTCATTATTCATTTACTTCTCATTTATTCCTCTCTATTGTCTTCTATTTGTTTACTGTATTCATCTATTCATTATTCATTTATTTCTCATTTTTTTAATGTATTCCTCTATTCATTAATCATTTATTTCTCACTTGTTTAATGTATTCATCTATTCATTATTCATTTATTTCTCTTATATTCCTCTTTATTCTCTCCTCATTTGTTTAATGTATTCATTTCTTTATTAATTATTTTTTGTTCATCCTTGTGTCATTTATCTGTTTATCATTCATTCATTTCTACGGTTAGCTTTCATTTATTTCTAGGGTTACCTTTCATTTATTTCTACGGTTATGTTATAATTCATCGCAAAATAAAAGAAACTGTTTAAAGAAACAAAAACATTAAAATATAATTCATACTTAACCAGATAAAGCTTTCAAGGGTACCGTTGTAAATCGGGCATTGCCATCTTTGTATGGAGGTTCACTTAAAATTACGCTTACAGTCCCTTTAATTAGTCGGATATCTGATAGAGATCATGCGAAACTATTTCATGTAGGTTTTGTTTTTAATTTCAAGTGACCGACAGTCAAACGATGACTAAGATCAAGGTACTAATGCAAGGAAAGTTATTTCAGAGGTGTACGCATTTTTTGTACTGCAGTGTACTGTCTCTGGGCGGTAATATAAACACAAGACGGATGTCACAGCCTGACATGGAATCCATTTTCACAAAAATATTCTATGAAATATTCTGATCATAGAAACTATTATGTGAATTTTCAAAATTATCAAAATTTAATGCTTTTAACCTTCTCTGATACTAAACAAACACTGATGCATCTATTTTTGTTTACAAAGTCCGCCCAGAGAGAACTGGTTTCAATATGTACGCAGAGTGTACGCGACCGCAATTAACTTTCCTTGTATTAGTACCTTGACTAAGATATCCTTTTTTGCTAAATGAAAATTGATAGTTTTCAATAGTGATTTCTCTGTAATTGAGTGACTAAATTTCCGTATCGTTACTCAGACATAGGGTTAAAGAGTGGCGTTCTGGATCAGATAGCCACTCTAAAAATGGAGGGTCACTTGAAATTACATCAACATAAAGCCTGTAATTCTTACTGCTATAAACCAAAATTGTTATCTTAAAATCCAAAATTTCAACAATATTCCCCGTCTATGATGCAATGCGTTCGTATAATTAGTGAACGTTAAATGAAATTTACACTTTAAGTGGAAAAAAGTTTTATCTTTCATCTATAAAATATTCTTTATTCTGTGACAAAAAGTTCTTGATATTATCATAAAAACTATTCCTCATCACTTCCTGAGTTTTTTATCAACATAAACCATGTTTGTCAAATAACATGAAAATTAATGTTCATGTCACACGGAGTAAATACAAGGATTAATTATCAAACTCATCCCAACCCTGCCCTGCAGTGTTAGCCAGTACCTTGAGTATCTCCATGTTTGCGCCGCTAGCGCCTGATCTTGACTGTTCACTCAGTGGGATGGGTTGCGTCAAAGTGAGCTTAACGCGAGATGACGCGAGATACCGACGCCTGATAAACTGCAGTGACGAAGGCGCCGGACACAGAGGGGTCAATACATAGAAGATCTAGCAATAGTTGACAATAGCTGATGATGTTACAATAGCAGGAGATATTACAATAGTAGGAGATATTACAATAGTAGAAAATATTACAATATTAGGAGATATTACAACAGTAGGAGATATTACAATAGTAGGAGATATTACAATAATAGAGGATATTACAATAGTAGAAGATATTACAATAGTAGGAGATACAATAGTAGAAGATATTACAATAGTATAAGATATTACAATAGTAGGAGATATTACAATAGTAGAAGATATTACAATAGTAGGAGATATTACAATAGTAGGAGATATTAAAATAGTAGGAGATATTACAATAGTAGGAGATATTACAATAGTAGGAAATATTAAAATAGTAGGAGATATTACAATAGTTGGATATAATTAATAGTGGGAGATATTACAATAGTAGGAGATATTACAATAGTAGTAGATATTACAATAGTAGGAGATATTACAATAGTAGAAGATATTACAATAGTAGGAGATATTACAATAGTAGGAGATATTACAATAGTAGAAGATATTACAATAGTAGGAGATATTACAATAGTAGGAGATATTACAATAGTAGGAGATATTACAATAGTAAGAGATATTACAATAATAGAAGATATTACAATAGTAAGAGATATTACAATAGTAGGAGATATTACAATAGTAGGAGATATTACAATAGTAGGAGATATTACAACAATAGTAGGAGGTATTTCAACAATAGTAGAAGATATTAAAATAGTAGTAGATATTACATAAAATTTACCAATGAAAAATTAGATCTTATTTAATACATTGAGAAGACGACATTGCATTCTTTGCTCATCAAGAAATGATCATGTTTAGTGAGACTTACTGTATATATCCTATACTATCATCATTCATTTTTTATTGAAAAATTTTATTAATGTAAGCTCATAAATTTGCTGTACATTATGTTTAGCGAAGCTCCGTCTAATTACAAATTAAATTAGCAAACTAATTTCCTTCTTTCATTAATCCTTAAATCCTGGCGTTTATATACAGGGCTAACCACAAAGGATGAGACTGTAAAGACGACCCAAAACTCTAAAAATTTGATTATTTGAGACTTCATTTCGGCTCCTGCATTTAATTGAATATTTTGATGGTTTACTACATGATTGAGCACAGAAATAGGCAAGTTTTAGCCGACAAGGAACCCTGAATGCAAAAAAAGGACTTAACAAATTCCGTATAATTGTCTTGGAAGTCTCATTCTTTATGGGTTACCCTGTATCAAGGACATATCAACAACGGATGATATTATAGGAACGATTTTATTGAACTTTGTTTAGTCTTTTCTATTCCTAGTTGTCTGCAGTACAATTGTAAAATTGGGTTTGTTCCTGCCAATTATCTAGTTCTACAGCACACCATAGTTTCAGTAGAAGTAAATATTTCCATTTACTGATAGCGCCGATTGAAGGATTCATATATCTCTAATTGGATGATGAGAGATAGATAGAAAGATAGATGTTACCGCCATACTATTTCTATTGGTTCAGAATAGACAATAAACACATGGCTGAACCCTGATTGGATCAGGCGCTAATGGACTCGGCATACAGGAGTGAGCTCGGGAACCTAGAGACCAAGTTTTCCATATAAAAACTTAAAACCATGCAAAGAACATGTCCTTGAGTTCCAAAACAATATTTGAGGCAAATTAGTTATATGCTTCATGAGTTACATAGATATAAACAGTCAAAACATACAAATAAACAACAAAACAACAAACAAATTAAGATTACTACTTTATTTACATGCTTGGGGACCCAGCGTTAACCAGGGTACTCTTAGTTACTCCCGCCGTTTACCCGCACTTGGTCGATTTTACCAGGAAACTTAATGTTCGCTTTAAAAGTGGACTCACTCATGGTACAGAATCTCAAAACCCTGCTGAGAACATTCCCGTGGGTCTAACGAGTTTCCAATTAATATTTGAGGCAAATCGGTCTAGAGGTTCCTGAGTTATGATAGGAAAAACATATAAAATTTCAACTTTTAATTGAGGCTTTATCTGGGAGCATCTTTGCTTTGTACAGTATAAAACAAAACAAAAAAAGTTTGCGGATTTCATAATAATTTTTGTCAGACAGACAGACAGACAAGCTAAATTTATATATATATAGATCACACTAAAAATCTGATTAATGACAGAAGCTTAAATTCATCATTCAGTCTCATTCTTTGCGGTTAATCTTGATTTAAAAATCTTGATTAACAATGAATCAATAATTAGTTGTAAATTATAATAGAACCATTGATATGAGAAATTCCCCAGTTAAATCTCAAAATAAGGAAAAAGTTTATTTCATGCGAAATTACTGGCTGGACTCGACCATAGCTACTCCTCTATCACATTTAGTTCATATATTACCCTTGAAAAATAGTAATATTTCATTTGCAAAGAACGACTTAAAGATTTTTTTTAAAAAGCTCTCCAAATTATCCAAAATCTCAAAATAAAATTAGCATTATTTTAAGAAACACAAATAGTTGCAAATTAACTAAAACTAGAATATTTTTTTAGTTCCAAATCTTGACAGCTTGACTTGGAGTTTGATTTGAGATGGTTTGAGGTTGCGGAATTGCGCTTTCAGTCGTCTTCATTTGTTTTTGAAAAACCACGAAATTTCCCAATTTGTTCCTCAGACAGAGGTTAAAAGAGTTATGCTTTGAATCGGACATGACACTCTAAAAATGGTAGCTGGTCGCTCAAATCAACGCTCCAATAAAATCTTCAGTCCCTTTAAGTATAATAAGATAAAAAACAAATCAACAATCAAAAGAGTTGTAGTAGTTTTTTTATTTGAAATTAAAATTCCAAAAATGTTTGGTTTACAGTTAGTTACACACCTTTAAACCGTTCTACCCTCAAATCAAGATTTAAATCTTGCAAAAATTGTTTGCAAATTTGTTTAAAGATGGGATTGGCAGTATTTTTGCACTGATACAAATTAAACAGATATCATAAGAATTAAGAGTTTTCCGTGAGTTTAGGGACTGTAAGCGTAATTTCAAGTGAACCTTCATTCAAAGGAGAGTCTGTCCGATTAGATAATTTGGAATATATCGTCGTTTTTATAACTTATACTTTTGTCAACCACAAATGGAAAAAATCAGTTTTTCAATTTGAAAACATAGATATCTCAATCGGTATTGATCACAAGAATCCGTTAAGGGCTCCGTTGTGAATTACACTCCTAAAGTAGGGTTTCCATTCGCAAAACTTTTGCGCAATTTTTGCGGAAAGAAACGCAAAATTTTTCTTTCTTTGCGCATCAGTTTTGCGCGAAAAAACAACAATTTGCGCAATCATTCGCAAAAGTCATTTCGCGCAAAATTGCCCTATTCCGCTTTTGCGAAACTCAAGTTTTGCGCAATTCAGCAATTTCGTACCAAAATCCGAAACAGATTGTCCAGTAAAAGTCTCGACAATTTTAGTTTCGGACATGCATATTTCCTAAAAGTGGATTCTTCAGGCATTCATGGTTACTTTCTTGCATTATTTTATATGAGATTAAAAAGATTTCAGAAATTTGATTAAAAAAATTTAAGAACATAATTCATACTTGATTAGGCAAAGCTTTTAAGGGTCACTTGAAATTATTTAATAGGATTAAAACCCCCCTCTGCTTTAATTCGGCTTTCTTCTACAATACTGTCTATTCTAGTAGTATTTATTAGTAGAGCTTGAACAGCTGAATAAGAACCACATGTTTTAGATTATCTATTTTTTATGCAAATGTGAATGTGAATTTAGTGATTGATTTTATTCCAGTGAATTCTAGTGATGGACTCTATACTCAAGATTTCACGTTAAGAAGGTAAAAATAAATTCTTTATTTTGACAACGTACCTTTCTTTTTTTTAGAGAAAACACGAGATTATAATGTACATAAAACATCTTAAAAAAGAGGATTTTTATATTAAAGTTATCTCCATTTTTAGTATTTAGTATGCTCTTTTAATTTGGACAATTAAAACAAACACAAAAGCACAATTAATTTTATTAATTTAATTTTAAACTTATTTTTAAAAACAAACAAAAACATTTAAGAAGAGAACGTAAAATTAAGTCTAATGATAAAGAAAAAACGTCTAGTCTGATATTTTTTAATCTGAAAACGTCCAATATAAAAATGACTAAAAGCCCAATATCGAATAATAATATTAATATTAACAACATATTTAGACTGCTTGTCTAGAAAAACAAAACACTTTTGTCTCGATGCTTCTTTTGAATGTTTTTTTTGCTTAGGATGAGCATAATTTGAAAAGATTTGGAAAATATATATATATACCGTATTTTCCTAGGTCGATATTCAAATGAGATGTTACATCTGTATGTATATATTATACACATATATTTATATATATACATTTATTAAAAACAATGGGGTAGAGATTAGGGCTATAGGCAACGTTCCGTTAACGAACGGCAAATTAACGCTTATTTTAAAATTGTTAACAAACAAAAACTAGCGTTCATGAAGAGAATGCAACGGAAAATAAAAAGAATAAAAAATACGGTTGTGTTATAAAATAACGGCGACTTCCAAGCTATTTTTGCATGCAAAGATCGTTAAACAGCTCTTTAACAGTTGCCTCCGTTAATGATGTTTAAGTTTTCTTCCGTTGATAAAATAGAGAGCTCAAAGGAACTTTAAGAAAGAACGGAAAAGTTAAACTTTTCGTTTTTCGTAAAATTTATCCTATGGCCCTCTTTTTAACTTTTCCATGCCAAATTAAAATGAAAAAAAACTTTTTCTCATAAATTGTACAAATTAGAAAAAATATTTTAATATTTAAAGAAAAATAAAGGTGAAGGTTTAGATAAAGTTCGACGAAAAAAAAAGAAAAAGAGTTAAGAATTAACGATTGAAGGACAAAGGAGAGAGAGATATCAATTAGGGGGAAAAGGGTAAAAAATAGTGTTTGCAGGGGGAAGTTGACAGGACCTTAGGGGGAATATTGTCTTAGGGAGTAAATTGTTTTTAAATTGACATTTTAAAATGGAAATAAGAAAACGAGAAAGATTTTAACAACCCAAATTCTTACATGGAGTCATGTATAAAAATAGAAATTATTCCTTGCAGTGAGAACCAGAAAACAGCGGATTTCTCGTCGTCTTCTTATTTGTTTAACTATGTAATTTCTCAAAGGATTTTTAAAACTTTTTAACTGAACTAAATTATACAAAGTGACCTGCGCTGAAAACTTTTAAATGGCGGATATCGGGATTAATGCTTGATCTCCTCTTTTTCTTGATCTCCAGATTAAATAATGCTTGTTCTCCTCTTGTTATTCATCTTCAGATTAATTAACAAATCGGGATAAAGGATATCCGATTTAAAAGCTCGCAGCTCTGGACAAAGAAGAATTCAAATTTTCTAATCCCAATATCTTGGCAATCTGATGGTGGAAAACCTTGATATTTCAAACTTAGACTATTTGATCTATGATCTAGATTCAGAAATGTGCTTTAAAAGTAATTCACAGAATTCACACCGTATTAATTGAAAAATTAAAAACTTACTGCAGCGTTGAGAGAAAATCTCAATCATACGAATATCAAATATGAGAAATCATATTTTTCCCTTCTCTAAAATGTAATAAATCTGAACTGCGATTGCTCTCTTTACTTATATAAGTTTAAATAAATTTCTCATTAAAGTAGAAAGTGTAAATATTCGTGAAACAGTATTTCAAGGAAAAAGTTATTTGCAAACAATATATTTGAAAACAATGTATTTGCAAACAATATATTTGCAAACAATATATTTGCAAACAATATATTTGCAAACAATATATTTGCAAACAATATATTTGCAGACAATTTATTTGCAAACAATATATTTGCAAACAATATATTTGCAAACAATATATTTCCAAACAATATATTTGCAAACAATTTATTTGCTTGCAAACAATATATTTGCAAACAATATATTTGCAAACAATATATTTGCTAATTTTTTACATTCTCATTGTTTTTGTCATTTTATCGCTCTTCTGTTTCTAATTAGTAATTTGTAGGCAATTTTGTATATTTCGCTAAATTTTTGTCAAGATATATTATTTTACAAGGAGTTTTATATTCTCTTTTTGTTATTCATTTCTTGATGTAAATATACACAAATGTAGAGAACCCAAACAGGAAACTTGAAACTATTTTTAATTTCCGGCACAGTCATTTGACCATTTTGTACTCTTTATACCTAGATAGAACCACATTATACAATCTTCAAGGAACCCAGCTTTAAATGTCGTCTTCAACATTTTCAATTGACTAAATTCATGGATTTCAAATTAAAGTTTTTTAACCGTTAATAAATCTGTTGTTGTATCGCAATGTAGAATAAAAATATTTTGTTTTTTTGTTGGAAAAATGTGTTACATTGGTAACATATATTAGTAACATTTCATCGAGAAAAAATGGGAAACATTTGATCGGAAAAAAATTGCAACATTTGACGAGAAAGTTTGTCACAATGTAACATTTTCCGGAAAGAGTGATGTCACATCAATGTGTTATTTTACCAAAATAAATAGAATTCCCCGTGTCTAAGTCCACTCCTCTTGTTCCCTATTGTCCTGCTCGCAGAATAGGAAATGAATACAATTAGATCATCTGCTGTTGTGCTCATGGAGTTTGCAGAAAACGGAACCTTCATCGCGGAACTTAAAAACAAAATATATTCTTAGATTGTCCTATTTTATTGTCCTGCACATTCCATAAAACATGTGTTCTCTATGTCTGTTTCATTACGCTTACCTGCTTACCTGTAGACTCTATACATACTCTATGGCCCTTTTTTACTACCCTGTACACTCTGTAAAACACATATACTCTATGACGTTTCTAATTTACTGCCTTGAAGACTCTCTAAAACTTACATACTCCATGGCTCTTCTATTATACTGCTCTGTAGACACTGTAAAACACACATACTCTATGGCTGTTCTATTATACTGCTCTGTACACTCTGTAAAACACACATAATCTGTGGCTCTTCTATTATACTAGCCTACTTTGTTATGTTGTCTTAATGTCAACTTGAGTAACAGGCCTCAATTCAAATCTCAGGAGGTGTTGACACTCTTATAATACATTTATTTGTCTTCAACACTCTAAATATTTCGGGACAGGGAGATTCATAACACTTGGGAATTAAGTGACAACATAAAAGGCGCCTTTCACAAAATTAATTAAAAGGTTTGTGCAAAATTCATAGAGAATATAATATATAGAGAGGAATTAAAAGAATATCTCGGTATGAATTTTTTCAGTCCCTTTCAGCCTGAAAGGGAGTTCAAAGTGTACAAATCATGAAAATGTTCACAAATTATATGCAGTAGAGTACATTAATACAGTATGTTCCCTAGACTATCCATTTCAATTTCGAATTTTTTAAACTGTTAAATAAACTTTATAATGAATTAGGTGAATAAAAACATCATTTGATTTATAGTTATAACGGAAAATCATCGTTTGTAAAGTGGAAGGCATAGAGTCTATGTGAAATGATCATTGGTCAATTATGAAACCAGCCTATTTCAAAATTTGGTTTTCTTTTAATAATAATTTTAGATTTTCTATATAATGATATTCCAGGGCCCAACAGGTTATATAGCATAAATATGTGAAGTACACCTGCAGTATGGAAACAGTACAACAAAATGGCCGTTTTACACTTTTTCCCATTAAATTCCTCTCTATATATTCTATTCTCTATGGCAAAATTGAATTAAATTTCTGATTTTTGCTTAACACTTATTATTTTTGTCACAAATTTTAAGAAGTTAGAAAGAAGTGGAAAAAAATCTTAATTTTAAAAATCGCTAATTTCCTGCAGTTTTTTTCATATTTAAAAGATGTTGGTAAATTAAAATGTGAGGTATAGAATTATATAAAACTTGTATTCTCACTATTATATGGAAATTCTCCATATTAAAAAGGTACCTGAAAGGAAAAATGAAAGGGGGTATAGGCTGAAAGCTAAACACTTTAGCTCTCGATCGCGGCCCATGAAAGTTAAATTTTACGTATATGAACTTTCGTATAATTTTAACACAGTTTTATATAAATTTCTCGAGACAGGAACATCAGATAAAACTTTCATGGGTCACGATCAAGAGCTAATAGAATTTATATTTTGGTAAAAATTTTAAAGCTCTCCAGTAGAAATAATTTTCTCTCCACTGGATTTAGAACCCTCCGGTACTCTCCAGTAGTCTTCAATTATTAATGAAAACTTCAGTCTCTCGCTATTTTCATGTTTTTAATTTTAAACGGAAAAATGTATAAAAACTTATCAAGGTTACATTCTTCAAAAATACATACTCGTCCGAAACATCTCACGCATTTGAATTAAAAGTTGTAAAATATTTGTTTCCCATGCAAGTTGTGAAAACGTTGCAGTTTTTTTCAGATTTTCTGCATGATAAGGTTTCAAAACAGGGTTTATACAAATTGTTTTATAAATTGTTCCGATTTATTGATGTGTTTGTTTGTCTGTCCTTGTAAAGTGTATTAAGCTATTTCTACTTTTTAAGAACAAAACTTTCTATTTTTTAGTTATAATTTATAATCAACTAGCTGAAGGGCCCGGCGTTGCCCATGGAAAAAAATTTGAAAAAAAATATATTTCGATTTTTTTTAGCCTTCGCCCCACGACAACCCCACGACCACTAACCATGTAACTATGTAACTATATAACTATGAATCCTTGTAGCTATGCAACTTTGTAACTATAAAAACATGTACCTATGTTTTTATATATGTATGTAACTATGTAAGACTGTATTATACAAATTATCAACAATTATTTAGAAACTAATCAAATATAACGAAATTCTTCTTCCTGTATTACGGTGGAGTAAATTGAAAGTAAGATTTCATCACAGACATCAGGAGTTAAACCAACCTCTTCTGTTTCTAATTAGTAATTTGTAGGCAATTTTGTATATTTCGCTAAATTTTTGTCAAGATATATTATTTTACAAGGAGTTTTATATTCTCATTCCGGAGAAACTTCCATCCTATCCATTCTATCCATCCTATCCATCCATCCTTATTCAATTTGCTAAGATATATAATTAAATATTATATCTTTTTTTTAACACATTAATGACAATATTAACAATGAAAACTGAACAGTAACTTTTTTCTTTTACACTCCTAGCTAGTAGCTCCTCATAACTCCTTGAAGCTCCTACTAGCTCCTAGTAGCTCCAAGTAGCTACTAGTAGCTACTAGTAGCTCCTAGTAGCTCCTGTAGCTCCTAGTAGCTCCTAGTAGCTCCTGTAGCTCCTGTAGCTCCTAGTAGCTCATATTAGCTCCTATTAGCTCCTATTAGCTCCTAGTAGCTCATATTAGCTCCTATTAGCTCCTAGTAGATCCTAGTAGCTCCTAGTAGCTCCTAGTAGCTCCTATTAGCTCCTATAAGCTCCTAGTAGATCCTAGTAGCTCCTAGTAGCACCTAGTAGATCCTAGTAGCTCCTTGTAGCTCCTATTAGCTCCTAGTAGATCCTAGTAGCTCCTTTTAGATCCTAGTAGCTCCTAGTAGCTCCTAGTAGCTACACATCTGCCTTTCTGTCATATTTATCAAGAATTGTTCTTCTTTTCATTATAATAAATATAAAGGGGTAAATGAACCAGGGTGTGACGAGCTGGAGAAGGGGAGGTGTAGGTTGAGGGGGGGGGAAGGTTTGAAGTAAAAAGTATATTTCTTCATCCACCGTGTCTTCAAATAATTTTTTTGGACATGTATTATTTTCTTGATTTATTTATTATATATTAATATCTTTGTAACTTGATGTTGCAAAGATATTGGGATTTGACAATTTTAGTTTGTGGCAAAACATTCCTTTCTGATCTATCATTTTTGCTCTATTTTTCATCTTCAAAATGGTCCCTTTTAGTAATTCTTAAGGCTCGTAGGTTGTCTTTATCATCTTTTAAGTCTTAAAGATGGTCACTTTCTTAAAGTTTAAGTCTTAAAGACGGTCACTCTTTTAAATTTTAAGTCTTAAAGATGGTCACTTTCTTAACTTTAAGTCTCGGAGTTGATCCCTTGATTAAACCTTAAGTCTCGGAGTTGATCCTTTGATAAAACTGTAAGTCTCGGAGATGGCCCCTTGATTAAACCTTAAGTCTCGGAGATGATCCCTTGATTAAACTTTAAGTCTTGGAGATGATCCCTTGATAAAACTTTAAGTCTCGGAGATGATCCCTTGATTAAACTTTAAGTCTCGGAGATGATCTCTTGACTAAACTTTAAGTCTCGGAGATGATCCCTTGATTAAATTTTAAGTCTCGGAGATGATCCCTTGATTAAACTTTAAGTCTCGGAGATGGTCCCTTGATTAAACTTTAAGTCTCGGAGATGATCCCTTGATTAAACGTTAATTCTTGGAGTTGGTCCCTTTTATATTAAAGCTAAAATAAACCCTAGAACCATGTAACTGTTGAAGGCAAGTTTTACCGGAAGTTTCCTGATTTACAGGAAAAGGATTCAAGCTCTGCTGCATTATTCCTGGACATCTGAAATCTTGATATTTAATTATGCACAAGGAAACTATTTTAAGGAGTGTCAATATCATGGAGTTTTCATTTGTATCAAAAAACTTGAAAGAGTGTTATTGGTTAGAATATAGTTTTTTTAACTTAAAGGGACTGTAAGCGTAATTTCAAGTGACCTTACATGCAAAGATGGCAATGTCCAATTTACAACGGTACCCTTGAAAGCTTTGTCTGATCAATTATGAATTAGATATCCATGTTTTTGTTTCTTAAAAAAGTTTATTTTAATTTGTGGTTTCTCAGAAAAAGTCACTTCCGCACTTTTATTGCTAAGAAACAATGAAGTTTACAAAAAAAACACTTTTCGAGTGAGAAAAACGACGTTATCTTCTACATTTTCGATCAGATCAATGTTTCAACAGTATCGTTGTAAGTCGGGCATTGTCATCTTTGCATGTAGGGTCACTTAAAATTACGCTTACAGTCCCTTTAAGCTTGACCAAGCTTGGGCTATTTATTTCAAACCTTCCTTTATATTTCCATCTTTGAATTTCAGACAAGTTTTTATAATTAAAATAATAATGATTATTTGACACCTAACAGATATACAGATAGACAGATAAAGACAGACCTACAGATAGGCAGATGTACAGATAGATAGGTATACAGATCGAAAGATATACAGATAAATAGATATACAGATGGATAGATATACAGATAGATGGATATACAGATAGATGGGTATACAGATAGATATATGTACAGATAAACAGATAAACAGATAGATAGATAGACAGATAGACAGATAGACAAATAACCAGAAAGACATATAGCCAGAGAGACAAATAGACAGAAAGACAGATTGAATGGTAAACAAATAGACAGATACAAAGATAGACAGATATACTGATAGATAGAAACAATAGACAGATAGGTAGATATAGCTAGAAATGCAGATAGACAGATAGACAGATAAACGGATAAGCAGATGGACATAACTTAGTTGGTGAGAATAAATTTTTAATTAAAGGAACTTTAAAGTACAAATTAAAATGACAAAATATGAAAAAATTAACAAAGGAATTGAGTTTTTGCCACAAACTTTAATTTTCTAATCCATATATTTTTTTAACCTAATGGTGTAAACCTTTGATATTTCAAACTTAGATTATTTGATCTAACAGAATTCATAGTTTGAAATATCTCAGGTCTACTACATTGGATTGCAAACATATAGGAATTATTAAATCAGAGTTTGTGGCTAAGATTCAACTCGTTTTAGCATTATTTTTGGGAGTTTTAGCAGTAAAAGTAAAATGAAAAATCTTGAAAACTATTTATGTTTGAATCCTATTCAATGATTCAGCTAGCGAATAGTAACGAAAGAAAGCTATATTTAATATCCTTGGCAATTAAAGAGAAGCAAGGTTTTTACAGATTTATCTTGTATCTCATGTTTTCATGTTTACAAAACATTGTTTTCAAATCTAACCTTTTAGGAAACCGTACATTAAACATGTTGCATGAATTCTAGTCTAATCTTGTTTAGTCTAGTCTAGTCTATTCTAGTCTATTCTAGTCTATTCTAGTCTATTCTAGTCTAATCTAGTCTACTCTAGTCTACTCTAGTCTAGTCTATCTGTCTGTCTGCAAAGTTTTATCTTTAATAAGACTAGACTTGAAATTCTTAATCACGAATTCAGCTTCTTACGCATATATTTACACACAGATGTACCACCTGCGTAGAATTATTGCATTCTTATACGCATTAATAAAGCTAAAGGTGTACAAAGGTTACATAGGATATAATTATTTGTTGTGGCATTCACATGACCCCACGTAAAGTTTATGAACGGACAAAATAAAACCATTTTGCACCTGGATAAAAAAGTCGACATTTATTCTTTTTGAAAATGTTCGAATTTAAACAAATTAATCCATGAAAAAAATCGTTTCCTATAATAATAATGAAAAAGACGACTTGAAATGCTGTGGTTAAATTTTTTACAAACAAAGCGCACAAAATCCTAAATCTGTTAATAGTCTCGTTGTGAATCGGGTATTACCTTGAATGGAGAATATCTTTAAATTACGCTTACATCCCCTTTAAAAGCTTTGCTGTTCAAGTATAAATTAGATATCATTGTTTATTATTTTGAAAACTGATTATTTACAAATGTGCCAACGATACATTTCAGCATTTCTCCTGCAGGTGAAGATATGGGAATTATCAGAGTTAAACACTTTTAAACCTGGAAATATGACAATATCTTCGACAATATTTATTAGATGAAGGTTTCAACATAAGCTTTCGGTGTATTGTGCAGTGCTTTGCACACTCCTGTATGCCGAGTCCATTAGCACCTGATCCAATCAGGGTTCAGTCATGTGTTTGTTGTCTATTCTGAACCAATAGAAATAGTATGGCGGTAACATCTATCTTTCTATCTATCTCATTATCCAATTAGAGTCATGAATTCTTCAATCGGTGCTATAACAGTAAATGGAAATATTTACTTCTACTGAAACTATGGTGATGCAGTACACTGACCGAGGAAATAGTGTGTTTTAGTGGAGGGTGTAGGTACTGTTGTAAACAGGGCATTAGCATCTTTTCATGAAGGTTTAAATTTACTCCTACGGTCCATTCGAATCGACCAAAGGATGGATAAAGGAATGAACGAATGATTGATTGAAGAACAAAGAGACATTTTTCTCTGAATTTTCCCACAGCTGCAGCAGACTGAAGATAAATTCCGCAACATTAAACATAAGTCCAACAGGGAACCAATTGAGGGACAGTTTTCTTAGAAAAATTTAATTTAATCAACATTTAACGTTTTTCTTTTTAAAAGTAAAAAACTGATCATTTGCCTCAAACAAAAATGTTCTAATTCTAATATTTTAGCAACATGAGAATAAATGTTGATTTTTAACTATCAGATCCCGCAGAATTTATAGTTTGAAATATCAAAAATATCAAAAATCAGGTTGCAAAGATTAGGATATTTAAAAATTGATTTTGAGACAAAAATGCTTTTTTTAAACTTTTCACGAATAGGTCTTTCCAAATTATGTAAGTCCGATGAGTTAAGTATACTAAATAGTTGGGTCGGGTTTTTATAGACATTTAGAAAATCACTTTTCTTTTCTTTTAAAATGATTTTTTCATTGATATCTTTGACTTTTGTAATTCAAACTATGGATTCTGCTAAACAGTAAATATTTTAGATATAAAAGGTGTACACCACCAAGTTGCAAAGATAGGAAACATGATGTTATCAGCTGAAAGCAAGTGTTTTAAGTTTCTTTAAGAAAGAAATCTTAAAAATTGATAATTTAGAGGGAAAATTCAAGAATGTTTCTTTCATTTGTAGAATTTCTATAGAAACTTGCAGCATAATTGAGTGTGGAAGTAAAAGCACATTAATTATTAAATAATACTGCATAATAATACAATGCATGATGGTTTTATGGTTTTACGCTGAAACATTATAAAACTAATTATAAAATAAACACCTTTCTAGCATTCAATAGGTTTTTCATCAGAGGTGGCATCTTTAATCGTTACTGATTTAAGAAACGAAACTGGGTTTCGGAAGCAAAAATTATCTTTTGGTTTTACGCTATAAAACTAATTAGTAATTATAGGTGGCATTTTCAAGACGTTACCAATTTGAAAAACGAACCCGGGTTTCGGAAACAAATGATTTTTGTGGTTTTACGCTGAAACATTGTTAAAGTAATTATAGAACGAATAAACATTAAAAATCTTTTTACGGTATTGAGTAGGTTGCAATTAAAGGTGCCAACTTTAGAAATTGCTGATTAAAAAACAAAACCTGGTTTGGAAACCGTTATTGTTTGATGGGAAAATTCTCTCCTTACAGCTTCCTTTCGGGGATTTAAATTTCCCAAAATTTTGGATTTTCAAAGCTTTTTTATACTTTGTCATTACGTTTTGCTTGGGTTTCACATCTCACAAGACCAGTTTAAGGCCTTTGAACTAAACTTATTCCAGAATAAATCCGATAGGAAATAATCTTGCAAGATAGGAAATAATCTTGCAAGATAGGAAATAATCTTGCAAGATAGGAAATAATCTTGCAAGATAGGAAATCCTTTTTCTCTTGTATCCCCCCCCAGGTTTATTCTGTTTTTAACTTCTTTTTCAATTCATAAGTAAAGGTTTTAATTTAAGAGTAACTTTTCTTTATGATCTGAGTGGAATAATCCAACTTCGTGGATTTGTATGGGTCCTAAAATGCTCTTGGGTAAAAGACGTTTTTTAACAGATTTCTCCTTATGTATACGCAACAGATAAACGTAAAATTAGTAGCAATCGAAATTGAATTTAATTCGATATTTGCGCATACCCCCATAATTTTTCGCAAACAGTCTCTATATGATGCTATATAAATATAAAATAGTTTGAAATTAAAATTTTTTATACAAACTTTTATAAACTTTTTTATACAAGTCCCGTTAACTTTAAAGGGAGTGTTTGCGAAAAATGAAAGGGGGTATAGGCTTGATGCGATAAAAAAGCGCTTTTGATCGCTACTAATCTTACTTCTATCTGTTGCGTCTATAAGGAGAAAATTGATAAAGACGTCTCATACCGAAGAGCGTAGCGCCCATACAAATTGAGAAAGAAGCAACATACGACTTAGACCGTAAAAAAATCAATTTAATTTCAAACAAATCATTCAGATATTTCAACCTATAGTCATCGATTATCTTTCGCCACATTTATATATAGTTGATTTTTCATAATATGTTTTAATTGTTATGATCTGAGAGTCTTTATCAATTTTCTCCTTATAGACGCAATAGATAGAAGTAAGATTAGTAGCGATCAAAAGCGCTTTTTTTATCGCATTAAGCCTATACCCCCTTTCATTTTTCGCGAACACTCCCTTTAAATGTGGAATAAAATGTTGCAGTGTAGAATCACCTTCCCACCTACTCCATGCACCACTCCTTTAATCAGTAAATGTGTTCATCTTCTTTTAGTTATAGGGTGTCACAATGCCACAGGGTTACCCATAAAGGATCAGACTGTAAAGACGACCTGAAACTCTTTAAATATGACGATTCCATGTTCAAATCAAGTCTTCTGCCTTGAACATGGATGCCAAACAATCTAGAGATGACTTCAAGGATGTACACGGGTTGGAAGATTTAAGCCTCAATAACTTTCCAGAAGAAATTCTGCGCCAATGCATTTTTCGGAATGTATTATTTTTACAAAAAATCTCTTATTTAATGAGTTGGCAAAGAAAGAAAGAAGTTTATAATTACATAATTTAAGGAAGCAAAAAGTATAAATTCCGTACAGTCGTCTCTGAAGCCTCATTCTTTGTGGGTAAGCTTGTATCTACTGTAAAATACGCAACTCAGAATTCATTACATTACAGTGAATAAAACCTTGATTCTCAGTGACCCTCCAATCAATCCTAGAGTGGAATGTACAATTCACAACGGTACTATTAAATAATCTACGGCGGAGTAATTAATAATATTCTTGTTAAAAACTAGACCAAATACTAGTAATTGTGAATGAATTAGAACACCTTTATGCATACCCCCCCCCGGGGGCCCCCCTCCATTGAACACTCCTTTTTTGCGTATTTGCAAGATATTTGCAAAAACATTTGCAAGATAAATTGCAAAGTAAATTGCCATTCAAAGATCAGAAGCTGATTTAATGTTACATGACATTAAGACATAATCCTGTTAACGGCGTTTAACATGAAAACATAAAAATTTTCTAGTTCATGTCGGAACATAGTCGATGTTTTATTCATGTTTTCATTATGTTTTATCATCTAGATTTATTTTGTTATGCATTTTTTAAAGACACCCCCCCCCTCCCAAAAAAAAAAACCCACAATTTATTTGTTGAGCATGGCTGACAAACGGGCAAGTTTGATAGCTGCCAAATAAGCGACTAAAAACCGCTCATATTTAACAAAAATTGGATGGCTGTCCAATCTGGGATTTTTTAAATTCAAGTGTTTTTTTAATTCGAAATTAAGATTCCCAAAAAGAATTTTTGGGAATTTAGGAAATTAAGATTTTTTTATAAAATAATTTAGACTGTTTAACATTTTTTAATTTAAAAGACGTTTAAAATAACCTTTTTATTATGCTATCTCACGAACTGAAAATTCCATAGAATGTACAAAACAACAAGAATTCAGCAAAGTACATTTTTTATGATTAATTGGCTGCCCAAAAAATAGTTGATTCGATATATAATCTGAATTTTGAACTTTAGCATTTCTCAATTTATTAACATCATTCAGAGTATTACATCATTCATAGCATTAGTCTTTCCGGTTTGCCTTTATTTTTTTCGAAACAGAATAGTTTTTCGAATCCCTTTTGAATCTTTGCAATCAGATGGTGTGGACGGTATAGACCTATTGACATTTCAAATCAGGGTTCAGCTATGTGTTTGGTGTCTATTCTGAACCAATAGAAATTGCATTTATCTTTCTATATAGATCATTATCCAATAAGAGATAAATCCTTATATCGGCGCTACAACAGTACATGGAAATATTTACTTCTACTGAAACTAAGTGTACAACATCAGTTTGCAAAGATATAGCGTAATCCGAGATAATGCACAGAGATCCAAAGGCTGCACGCATGCTTACGCAAAAATTTGTACAAAAAAGTATAAGCGAGTTAGTGAGATGAAATCAAAATTCAAAGCGTTGCAACATCTTCAAAGTCAATCAAGTAATTAACATTATTGCAACTTTGCATTGCAGTCTGGATCTTTGTGAATGAGTTCCTTCTGTTATTAAGATTATAGTTTTAATATCTAAATTTTTATATTTCTTTTTAAGCAACAAATTCAGTCAATGTTTTATTGTCTATTATATTGCGTCTCAAAGTTACTTTTGTTTGAAAATCTTGAAACTAAGAACCTTCAGCAAATATTGACGCATATTGTGGAGAACGTCTACAACTGAAAATAAGAGCTGAAAACCTATGTTTGGATAAAGAGAAGAACATGGTTTAAATATTTTTATGTAAAAAGGGTTGTAAAATAGTTTAACCTTGGTCACTACGGGTACACACTCAATATAGCGGTACCAGGGGTTCAGAGCTAGGAACTTTTAAATAGTCAGGATGACCTAAACCAGGGGTTCAGAGCTAGGAACTTTTAAATAGACAGGATGACCTAAACCATGGGTTCAGAGCTAGGAACTTTTAAATAGACAGGATGAGCTAAACCGTGGGTATAAAGCTAGGAAATTTTAAATAGTCAGGATGGCTTAACTCGTTTGTAATGATTTAAATTCATCTCTTCTCCCTTTATCAAGTTTAACTTTAATGCTTTCCTCTATTTGTAATTTCAAGTGACCCTCCAGTGGACTGTCTCGAACTTTGTCCAGTCAAGTATGAACTATTTGTGGTTTCTCTTCGAAAGTGAATTGCGCATTTCTTACCTTTGAGACAATGAATAAATTAACAAGCTAGGAAAACGACATTGATCAGATTAAAGTTTCAACGGTAGCGTTGTGAATAAGGCATACCCCTCTCTATTCAAATTACAATGACCGTCTCTTTTTTCAGTTTTTATTTGTCAAAATCCAGGAATCTCAAATCCCGGACCAATTAAAGATCAGTTATCCGGCAATATCTGACTCACTTCTCAATTTAGAAATTAAACTTTTTTATTCAAAAGTTTTTAGTTATGGCTCAAAAGTTAAATTATGCAGATTTACTTCATTTAAAAGTTACCAGCTCTGAAAACCTTCACAATTGCAAAGATTAAACAAAGATGCATTAAATAAACTGCAACATGTTTGTACAAGGGTTGAAAAACAAGTATAAAGAGGGTGGGGAGGGGGGGGGGCAACAGTTACGCAGAGTATCTAATAAATCTTAAACGGGGAGGTCAGAGTCTTAAAAAAGTAATTGTAAACAATATGGATTAAAAGAGGGAGGGTCGGAACAGAAATACTCACTTTTCATTCTCAACTTTTCATTTAACTATAATGAACCCCCTGTTATCTTTATAGACCCCTCAACTCAAAAAATGCGCAAAAAATGTATTACAAATGCATATTAGATACATTTGGGTTTCAACTAAAAAAGTTTAGAATAATCGGGCGGTATAAGAATTTTATCAACAGTGCCGGATAAGAGAGAATTAATAAAACTGTAAACATTTTAAAAACAGGCTCTCCATAGATCCAGATACTTGTACAGGCCAGCTAAGTGTTTTAGGCAGATATTAGATAGCTTAGTGATTACTATTGGGCAGCTGCTGGTAGGGGGGAGGGATACTACAGTTCAGTGTAGAGTATAGACCCGACCCGACTTTGTTGTTATGTCAGTTCAGTAATGTTTGAAACGCGGCATAGTGAAGACCTGCGCTTGTGATTAAAGTACTCTACGTGGTGTTTAGTGAAATATAGATTATACGCAGTTACATTTTACATTTTCACATTGATTCTTTCATTTGAGAACAGGTAATTTAAATAGATATACATACATACATAAAACCTACATCTTATATCATTAGCAATATTTTGGTTTTGTTAATGTTTTGGGGCGATGGTCATATAAGTGTTAAGGCAATATTTGAGTGCTAAAATATTTAAAAAAAAGATTAATTAGTTGTTTTAAAGTTAAGTTTGAAAGTAGCATTGAACAGGAAAAATAAAAAGCCTCCTAAAGTTTTCTTTATCACTTTTAAAACTTAGTCTTAAAATTTGCGGTCAATTTTATTTTATTTTGGCCTCTTTAATAAGTGACTTTCACTATTTTTATACATTTAAAAAACTACAATCTGTACTAAAATACTATAATTGTATTGTATAGATTACAGAATACATAAGATAACTCAAGTTAAAGTTGTAATCTATATTTGAGCCAATTTTTGAAATGTTTTTCAAGTTCTTTATCATGCACATCAAAAGTCAAATAGAAATTTCAGTTCGTTTTAATGAATAATTCCGGTATTACATAAGATCATGAAGGCATGAACTGCATGAAATAAAGCATAGAAAAATTCAGTGTTATTAAATCATAAAAATGCACTTCGCGGGAAGCAGTAGTAGCTAGCTTGCTATGTGTCTATCATTGCCGTTTTGAGCTATCTATCTAGCTATTTTTGACAACTTTACGTGTATATGAAATTGTATTTTCTGGTATTCAAAAGTATGGAAAATTCTAAAAGAAAATTAGAAATTAGGTTTTCCAATGCAGTTATTTCATGAATCAAAAAATATAGCCTGTAGCAAACGAAGAAATAGACGCCCAATACTTACATTTCACTCTAAAATTATTCCCACTCCCTCTCAACCCCCCGCACCCCTTCCCCCTCGAATACCACCTGGTTTAGTGTGAATGGGGTGTCTCAAATTATTATCCCTTAAACAAAAACAGAAAACTGTAGTCAATAATCTGTCAACCATGAAATAGTTATTAACAATTTTGTAAACCATCTTACGCAATTAGAAACATTTTTTTTAATGTTGCATTTTTGGTTACACCCTGTACTTATTCCTACATCTGCATGATAATTAACAATAATTTCCCCCCCAAAAAAGCCTCATTAACACAACTTTTTTATTCTAACAATTCCTGAAGAAGAAGAAATGTATAATTAATACCACTGCATCATACCATGTCATGTTAGGCAGTTTTACAAATAAAAATAGGCCCAACATTTTTTATAATCTACTTTTTTATATGGTGGCTCATATGTGTGTGTAATGAAACAAACCGTGTTTTTCTTAAGTTAAATGCAAAAACAATAAATGCGACAGAAAATATTTTTTTAAGTTTTATAAGAAACACTTTTAACCGAGCATTTATATACCCAATATCCGAGCGATACAGTACAAACTGGAACCGGAAAGGTTGACCCGGCTCTGAAATTCAATTGTACTACGGCTGTCCGTGACGGGTTGGTCTAAAAACTAATCGCTCTCAATCTACTCAACTTAGAATTTATAAATCAAACTAAGAACATTTACATTGTTACAATCATAATTTGAGGCAAATCGGTTCTGAGTTATGATTGAACATATAAACAAATTGAAATTATTACTTTATATGCAGTATAGATTTTATACATTACATGTTATATCATGTAATTTCTTTAAAAACTGAGCAAATTGTTTTATCAAATCTGATTCACACAATTTGAAATGAAAGATATTAATTTTTTAAAATGGAATCAAGAATGTTTATTTCTTTTAAAATCGAATTAAGTGTAAGGTTTAAAAAAAGATTAGCTGTGAAATTACTTTAGATAATAGCAGATTTATTTTTATCTCTTTCCATCTGATCCATTACACGTGAGATGTATTAAATAACAGATATATAATATATATAACAAGAGAGGGGGGTTAAATATCGTTTAATTTGTACTGAGTGAATTCTCTATTTGTAAAACTTATTGACAATAGTTTTTCAATAAGCAGCAATTTTTGTTAACAAATCATTTTGAATTTTGGTGAAAACAAATTTAGACGTATTTTTCATCTTCTAAATCTGTGTGGATTCGGGTCATATCAGCTTTCATTGTATTTTCTATTTTTGTCGGAGCCAAGCTTATAACATAAAATATATCAGATGGAGGAAGTGTAAAAAGGGGGGAATACAAGAGGAGATGGGTTCTGAAAAAAAATTACTAAATTTAAGGAATGGAGTTCTTGCCACAAACTCAATCCCTATATCTTTTCAACTTGATGATATAAAGCTTTGATATTTTAAAGTTAGACTTTTTGACATAACATAATTTATAGTTTAAAAAATCTAAGATTTTCGACATGGTTGCAAAGATATAGGAATTGGAAAATCAGAGTATGTGTCACAGACTCAATACCTTTCCACAATGTCCGATCTTACTTTTCTTTCTACTTATGTATCAAAATATTATTTTAAATATCAAAATGAACAGCTGTTTCAAAAATTGAAAACATTCACAAGAATGTGACGGGGCATTTAAATCCATTTTGCGCACGCTTTCAGTGTCAAGAAGAGACACTTCTTTAGGTTTATGGCCTTTTTCAATTTAAGTTATGAATATAATTTTCCCCTTGCATTGCATAATTTTTTTTTTTTGGGGGGGGGGGGGGGGGGGATAGGAAGGGACTAAGCAACAGGGTTAAAAGATATTTGCGCTTTAAACTTGTTGCTGCAATAAACTACATCTTCTTGAACAAATACATATTATTAAACTATTATTTCTACACGATTCATATCTTCATGCCTTTTATACTTTCGTTATACTTCGAGTAATCATTCCTCCTCTTGGACTAGATATTTTAAACGATTCTCTTATTTGTTAGATTTTAAAAACATCTTAGAATATGGAAAACTGAAAGATTTTATAGATATTTTTTTTTGGGGGGGGGGAGGCTATTTGTGGATCTTATGCGATTTATGAATAATAAGATTTGCAAAATGGCGGTTCAAGAGGATTAGCAAAATGGCGGATATATGAAAATTTGCGGATTTTCTGAAGCTTGACGGTTTCCTGTTTGCGTTCTCTTGATTTTGTTTAAATTTTAGTATCTTTATTTGTATTTATATTTCTGTCTTACGCGCTTTAACTTTTCCTAATTTTGTTCAATTCTGATTCACTGCACTTTTGTAAAAATTTCTGTTTTTAATATTTGTAAAATTTAACTTTTTGTTTACCAAAACATTTATTTGCTAAATTTTCTCTTGTTTTTATTAAATGGTCAAATATGAAAGAAACAATAAAAATTCATAATCTTATTTTTTTGCGAGTTAAAAAAGCCTTTAAATCCCCCGTCACTCATTTCTTATAATGACTGACCCCTTTCTTTAAACGCCTTAACCCCTTTTTGTAGATATTCTCCCTTCTCCTTCCCCTCCCTCCTCCTCCCATTTATTTCCCTAAACTTCCCCTTTTCCCATCACTCATTCTCCCCTCCAACACTCTCCATTGCCCATTTTTTCTACTCCCTCCTCTCTCCGTCTTCCATCCCCATTTCCCTCTTCTGTCGTCCCTCGAACAACAACCCCCCCCCTTCCCTACTCGGCCTCCTTCCATCCTCTCCCTCCCTCTAGTTATCCAAGAAATATCTTCTAGATTCAAAATAAACAGTTGCATAGTTTCTACCGAACAAAACATGGAGAAAAACAAGGGAAGGGAAGTGGAAACAGGAAGAGAAAAAAAGGAAGAGGAGTATGGGAGAGAAAAGAAGATTAGAGAGAAGAGAAAAAAGATAATGAAGAGAGAAAAGAAAATGATAGTGATAAAACGCCGAGAGAAAAGGAGGGGAAGAGTAAAGAAAGAGTAAAAAAAGGAAAACAAGATTATGAAGAAGATCTTAGTGAGGAAAAATACATATAGTTATGAATATGAGAGGTATGAGAAAGATGAGAAAGATGAATAAGTATTGCAAATATTTCAAAATGAAAGATTGTTTAAGCTCTTACAGTAAATAGGATTACTGTCCTAATACCCTATTCGTCAGTCATCAACTTTCTTTGAGTACACCCCCCCCATTTTATACTTACTTTCACTACCCCCCCCCCTCTCTTGCTGTCCCGGTTCTTGAGATAATTGATCTTTAAACCCTGATTAGTATTTCCGTTGGTCAACTGTGTATCCTGAGTCTGCTCCGTCCTGAACCCTGAGTAAATCTGCTGCAAATCCTGCTAATCTTATTAATTAATCTTAAACCAGGTTTCTAGCCCCCGGTTTAAGGAAGGAGTTCAGATTTTAAAAGGAGGAATAAGATAGATCTAAGAAGTCTGCTTTTTTGTGTAATCATGATTTTTAAAAGCTTAATATAAATAATAATTGAAATAAAGTAGGCTATATATCAGGATCATGGGTGACAAAGACAAAACATTCTTGTCCCAATATTTAATTCACAATTTTCATAAGTGTGTAAACACTCAAAAATTCTAGAAATTGATTTGTTTTTTTTAATGTAAAACATATTTGAAGTATTTGAAAAACATGTGTGTTAGATATTGATGCAAAACAGGGTTAAAATTGTAAATAATCCAAACGTGTTTGACATTGATTAGTGTACTTGATTTTATGTAATTGACTTTATTCTAAAATTATCACTATTATTGATTATTTTGTCGGACATAAAAACTGAATTGACACTTGGGACGACAGAATACAACTGTACTGAGAGTGTACAAATTCTACGTTGCCATCTATTGTACTAGAATCTATTTGGATTAGTGTAATTGATTTTTTACGGCGTGCTTACATAAAATATGAGAAAATTAGTTGATATTTTTATTTAGTGTTTTTTATGTTGAGAAAGCTAATATAATGCCGTTAATTTCATAGTGGACAAACTCAGATAAACCATTTTTTTACTAAAATCAAGGTAATTTCTCTAAAGATCTAACGAATCAACAAAGTCTATATACCAACTTTAAAGATTTAATTTCTAATTTAAAGCATAAAATTAGTGTATTCTAGTGAAGTAAAGGAACTACAGGCCGACAACTAAGATGGATTTAACAAATTAACCAGTAGAGAGATCTCCTAATAAACAAACCCAAATTAAAGGTTAAATAAAACTTTTACTTTCAGTAGATACTTTTTATCAAGAATTTAAACCATTAAAACGTTTTTAGTTGAGAATTATAGGGTACTAAAACCAAGTAGCCGCTCCTTAATTCTTGAGCTAAGTTTGGGTAGATTGCCTCGACAGTTAGAATAAGAAGAGACTGCCTTATTGAGTCTAGAATACACATGTAGATGAGAGCCTATCAGTCTACACACTTCAGAGGGAGGCAGTAAACTTTTAAACATTGACTTGACTTTTGAGTCTTGACTTTTGTGCATCGACTTTTGAGTCTTAACTTTTGAGGCTTGACTTTTGAGTCTTGACTTTTCAGGCTTGGCATCAGTTTTGTTTTATTATGCTTTCGTAGACTAATGATGGCGAACTGAATGAATGCTATCTTCCTGCGCAATCTTCAAATAATCGAATATAGAGCTTTATAAATCCAATCAGTGAAATGATCCGGCAAATTCTATTCAAGGGAGGTTGCAATTTGAGCTGTGAAGGGCAGATTGCAAATGATATATGAAGGTTGAGGAGAGATGAACGTGAACTGATAAAAAATTCTGAATTGTTGTTTGAAACCCGCAGTTTAAAATCTCTCATGACATTTTATTCAAATTTTTATAATGTGTATATATGGGTGTTTGTAACATAGATATATAATATATGTAAATTGTACATTTTCTTAAATGATTATTGAAAATAATTATTTATCTTAAACTTTTAAATGTTCTTTAACTTTTTGTCAAAAATAGTTTGTATCTTATTTATAAGTGACTTTTACATTTTCACTTGTACTTCTACTTTACTGTCTCCGGTTTCAGGAGTCTTCTTTGTATCACGTTTTCTTTTTCTCTTGTCATCCTTGCTCTTTCATCCTTGTACTTTCATCCCATTCCCTCTTTATCATGCTGTTGCATTTTGCGTAGATTTTGCGTAGATTTGGCATAGTTGGCAATGTGCAATTCCTGAACAATACGCAGCGGAGAAAGTATTTTTTCCTCGAAACTGAAAAAAAACTAATTATTATACAATGGTCGGCTTTTATATCAATACTATTAAAATGACTTTTTTCAGTTTTGATTTCTTACAAAGTTTTTTAAGTTTACAAGTAAACATTTAAAGAATCTGATAAATGACAGCTGCTCTTTGTTTTTGTGTTTATGTGTGTCCATGCTGTTTGAAAACTTGCTAGGAATCGAAATTGAAATATAAAGGCGTCTTCATTGTATTGATAAAAATGACGACGATGACTGTAGTACACAATATTTTGCAGTGTAAGCCATAAACCGTGAAAAAGCAACAGAACCTATCCTCCATCTTATGTGTTAAATGTTGTTGTAAATAATATAGTTAATGTAGCTTAAAGATCAACGTATTATGTGTTAAATTGGTCCTTTTTACTTTTTACTGATAATTAAACAATATTTTTAAAACTTTTTACTCTGCTTCCTGATAATTAGACAATATTTTTAATACTTTTTACTCTGCTTCCTGATAATTAGACAATATTTTTAATACTTTTTACTCTGCTTCCTGATAATTAGACAATATTTTTAATACATTTTACTCTGCTTCCTGATAATTAGACAATATTTTTAATACTTTTTACTCTGCTTCCTGATAATTAGACAATATTTTTAATACATTTTACTCTGCTTCCTGATAATTAGACAATATTTTTAATACTTTTTACTCTGCTTCCTGATAATTAGACAATATTTTTAATACTTTTTACTCTGCTTCCTGATAAATAGACAATATTTTTAATACTTTTGACTCTGCTTCCTGATAATTAGACAATATTTTTAATACTTTTTATTCAAACCCTCCTTAATTATTCCTCTAAAATATATTTTGTTTCTACAATTCAGCGGATAAAAACCCTAAAAATCATCTGGAGTATCTACGGAGAAATAAAGTAATTTTTAGAATGAAAAAAAATCAATTTTCCAGGAAACATTCATAATTTGAATCCAACATTCGACTTTCTATTTCACTACAACTGTGTCCTGGATTTCCCGCTTAAAATAATCTTACTCCGAAGATATAAAGGATGTATGTAAAGGATTTATATAAAGGATGTATGTAAAGGATGTATGTAAAGAATGTATGTAAAGGATGTATGTAAAGGATGTATGTAAAGGATGTATGTAAAGGATGTATGTAAAGGATGTATGTAAAGGATGTATGTAAAGGATATGTGTAAAGGATGTATGTAAAGGATGTATATAAAGGATGTATGATGAGGATGTATGTAAAGGATGTATTTAAAGGATGTATGTAAAGGATGTATGTAAAGGATGTATGTTAAGGATGTATATAAAGGATGTATGTAAAGGATGTATGTAAAGGATGTGTGTAAAGGATGTATGTAAAGGATGTATGTAAAGGAAGTATGTTAAGGATGTGTATAAAGGATGTATATAAAGGATGTATATAAAGGATGTATGTAAAGGATGTATGTAAAGGATGTATGTACAGGGTGTTTGGAGTGTAAATGAGTCTACGGTTAATCTCCACCACACCCTGTTAAACCGAACCGTTAGAAGCAACCCACGTGTCTTCTTAAATTTGCGTATTGGCGTACGAAGATTACGCATAATGCGTATCGTTTGGGCATCTAATTAACTATAGTTTGCAGAGATCTAACAGTATATATAATATAGCGTAAATGTATAGTTTGCAGAGATCGAACAGTATATATAATATAGCTTAAATGTATAATTTTTGGAACTAACTCTTTCGGATTGTAGAGTTGGATGCTATAAACTGCTTCAGAATTGGAAACTTTTGAATAAATGGATTAAGTTAAACTTATTCTCTTCTCGCCAGGAGATCATCTGATCTATCATGGTTCAAAACTTCGTAGATTTTACCAGTGAGAATTTGGTTAATCTGGACACGAGTTTGTACTTTTAAATTTATACTTTTTAGGCGAGAATCATAATTTTTTAAACTTAAAGATTGAAGACTCAGCCATGATTTGCAAATATTCTTCCCTCCCTTGTTTGTTATTGTTTATACTTTTAGCTGCGTCACCTTTATAAAGTATAAAATATCAAGGAACAACCTTGTTTACACAGGTTTAAAATGTAAACAAACAGAACATATCAAAATACAAAATAATCTTAGGTAAAATTATTTGTTTCGCGAATTTTTTATCTATTTTTTTTAACTATGGCGGAACTTTTGTGTGGTGTATTGTTGATCTTAAAAGCTCGATCTCGATATCCAATGTGGAATCTTTTGCAGAAGTTGAGAGCAATGTTTGATCCCGAGATTCACACTTCTGGTTTCTTCCTTAGTTTTATTTTCCTTGGATGGGACACTCCCATAAACATCTTGTTAGACGTGATCAAAGAATCTGTTACAGGCAGTATAAAGTTTTGAAGGAGTAGATAGATAGATAGATAGATAGATAGATAGATAGATAGATAGATAGATAGATAGATAGATAGATAGATAGATAGATAGATATATAGATAGATAGATAGATAGATAGATAGATAGATAGATGGATAGATGGATAGAAAACTACAGAAAAAGAAAAAAATACCTTTCTTTTGGTACATTAGTCCACATTTAACTGTTAATGTTTTATAACAATTTCGCGGAGCGTCAAAAAAAAAATATAATTCTAAATGTTTATTATTTTTATATTTAAAAATTTTATAATCTATTTCTTACCCTGCTAAATCTATTTATTAATGTATTTGTAACCCTACCAAATCTATTATCTAATCTATTTCTAACCCCACCAAATCTATTATCTAATCTATTTTTAACCCCCGCCAAATCTATTATCTATTCTATTTCTAACCCCACCAAATCTGTTATCTAATCTATTTCTAATCTCCGCCAAATCTATTATCTAATCTATTTCTAATCCCCACCAAATCTTTTATCTAATCTATTTCTAACCCCCGCCAAATCTATTATCTAATGTATTTCTATTCCCCGCCAAATCTATTTATTCATATTTTTCATAATTAATGAAAGTGCAGGGAAACTAATTATTTATTCAGATATTAATATGTAGCAATCATAATAATAATTAATTATTCTATTATTAATGTTGCAGGTATGTCCTCCATTCTGTAAGCTTCTTTTTGCTTTTTATTAAAACTGGTCCTATGTACGTATACATAGGTCTTGAAAAAATGATTTATTAAAAGATTTAATTTTATAATTTCTAACATTTTTGATTATCCAAGTTTATTTGTATTTAAGTAATTGTTTTAACAGGTTTTGTTTTTTAATTTTTTAAAAAAAAAATTTTGCGGAGCAAAAAATGGTGTTAAGAGGTTTGTATATTTTTTAATAAATTAATTATAAAAAATAATTATTTATATAATAAAATCAGACATATCTACATATGAATCATAAAGATCCAGACTGCTCTGAAACTTGTATCGGTTTTTACGATTGGGTCAAATTTGAAGTGTCGCAACCACTGTAAACTCCAGTCCATTTCAAGTACCGGGCCGACTTTTAATCAGCTAGAACAAGCTGTACAGTACAAATACAGACTATAAAACCTTGGCTTTTGATTCACCTAACTAACTCACCTATGCTTTTTTGTGTATTTTGTATAGTCCCAAGCATATAAAACTTAGAACCATAAAGCACTTGTTTAGCTTTAGCTTCCAAAGAAGTTAAATTGTCATACAGTTTTGCGTGATATCTTTCAAGTTGACACTTTATTAGCACTGTGGCATATTAATAAGCCAGACATGGAAAATGGACAAAGACATTCTATAAAAAAGTAACAACTTTTTATGATTTTTATTGACAAAGTAGCATTCAAGACTCGACAGACATGAATTGACACGGACGTTGACAATTAGACTCCAAAATTGGACATGATTAATTTTAAGACGGTTACTTTTCAACTTTTTCAAATGAATAAATTCCTGTTTAAAAACTTGAAGAAAATGCTTGGAGGGATCAGAATGAGGATGAGTTTATGGTAGGGGTTAGATGAGGGGGGGGGGATGGGGGTAAAAGCAATAAATATAAAACATCCCATTTAGTTTTTGCTAAATCTGAGGGTGGGGCTTGAGTTATGAGATTTTTCCGTTACTTACATTGTATCATGTTGAAAAAACGTTGGTAATATATATTATAGATGTAATCAATAACATTATACTGATGTAAACCTCCCCATCTCCCCTACCCCCTCCCCCACATGATTTAATTGGACTATTACACCCCCCCTTTCTTTCAGTCATGCGGTTAAAATATCATTATGACTTATCATCTTTTTCACAAATATGGGACGTTACTTTCGTCGGGACTCCGGCTTAACGTGCTATTATGATCAGCACGTTAGAAGTAATTACTCTACTTCCTATCGTGACAATTTAGGTTTGCACGTTTAAGTAGGAACTCTGGCTTAACGTGCTATTTTGATCAGCACGTTTTAAGAAACAAATATTAGCGAACTAAAGTGCTATTAATGGATTTATCTAAAAACTATGCTATTATGATTCAGCTCGTTTAAAAAACTCTGCACTAACGTGCTTTCGTCAGCACGTTTTAAGTAAGAAGTTTAATTAAACGTGCTTTTATTTGAATTACTTTTAATCTAAAACTCTGCTTCCTAACGTCCTATATTGGGGTTTAAGGAAAAACTCTGACATGCTATTGTTATTCATCACGTTTAAAATTCAAACGTACTATCAATTAGCAGCACGTTTTAAGAAGAACTCTCCTCTCTAACGTATCATTTTTGGTCAGCACGTTTTAGTTTAGAACTTTATTCCTTAACGTGCTGGTGTTATAACTCTCTCTGTACACTCATATTTATAAAATATATGTTTCCCTTTCCTGGATCTTAAATTACATAATAAACGTTTGTGTCATATTTTTATATTTTTACACTTTCACCCCTATTTATAACAATGATATACACCCTCCGTAGCCCCCCCCCCCATATCCCCCCCAACAATCTCATTCCGCCCTATCCCCTCCCCCTCATCATTCCCTCCCCAGATGGCAGAGATTATGGTTTTGTTTGATGTGTAAGTTTTGTTAATATAAGAATTAAACATGTTCAACCAATGATTATTCATGAAAAGGATGGTTGCTATAATTTCGTCTGTTTCATAAAAAGCTAAAAAAAAGTTTATGTAAGGGTTTTCTACCGCATATGTACTATAAGCAACCCTTATAATATAAAATCATCTCTGATCTCTTTAAACCCAAAAGAAACTGTAATATAGCTAGTTAAAATAGGATTAATGGGACTGTTCACCTCTCTACATGCACACAATACAATACCTTAATTTTTTAATTAGAAAATCAAATAAGCAAACTCACTGCAAATTAAGATGAAAAAATTGAGCAGTATTTTGCCAATTTCTCCTTTAAAACAAACTAGAAACAAACGCAATGCATTTTTAATGTATATGTCTAGGGCTACAAAGCTTGTGAGGTGAAGCCAAAGGCCTAGGCGTTAGAACACTTTAAAGTTAATGCTGTATAACTTTTATAGTTGTCTATGTTTCAGAGAAAACGCAACTTTAATCATTTTCTTAGAAATGATCAATTATGTAAAAATCATGTAAAAAAGTGATCACGCCTTTTAACCTCGATCTAAACAATTACCTTTTATAAAAGTGCGTATATACCAGTAAGAATATTTTGTGAAAACTGTCTGTAATATGATATCCAAACTTAATAAACTTAAAATCATCCCAGCTTTCAACATGGACACAATTTACTGCACTGTACAGGTTTTTAATCTAAATTGAGTCTTTACCACAAACTCAAATATATATTTGTAACCTGGTCTATTAAATCTGTGAGATTATTTGATCTAACAAAACTCATAGTTTGAAATATCTAAGGTCGACGACATAGGGTTGCGAAGATATAGGGATTATAAAATATGAGTTGAAAAGCCACAATTCCTTTGTTCAAGGAGGTTCTCTCACACCTTACTAATTAAAGATATTTAACATCGCTAGATTGGATATCAGATTAACAAAAATGAACCAAAAAAGAGATCATAATAATCATATCTTACCAACCTGAGCTGGAAACTTTAGAATGGGATATCCTTAATCCCGATCGGTTATTTAATCTGGAGATTAATAACAAGAGGAGAACAAGCATTATTTAATCTGTAGATTAAGAAAAAGAGTGGATCAAGCATTAATCCCGATATATACCATTCAAAAGTTCCCAGCTCAACGTTAATATTTTAAACTTTGATATTTTAAACTTTGATTTTTAAAACTTTGACATTTTAAACAACGGTTTTTAAAAACTTTGATATTTCAAACTTTGAATATCTACTAGATTATTAGTCATAGATTAACAAATCAAAAGTCTAAACTACCAGTTTGAAAAGATACAGGGATTAGAAAATCATAGTTTAAGGCAAGTAATCAGTTTCTAATTGTTTCAAGAAATTAGCGTACTGCAATGCTTATTTTGCTCAATGCAGTGTTTGTGTTTTGTGTAGATATTCATGCAATTTATAACTCAAAGCTTCCGTGTTTACATATTTTGATTTTGCTGAGGTCACAGATTAGAAATGTAGTAAAACCCTACTCCATAAACGGCTATCGAACTCATATATATCCTGGTACAACTCAGATTCTCATGACTACAAATGTCAACACACTGCTACTATTCCATAAACTATCATCACCACTAGCTAACACTGGGCGCAATCTCGTTAGCTATTGATGTCAACATGGACACTAGCAATTAATAGAATAATGCCTCAACCAGGACACAAGCCCGTGAACTATCAATGATTCAACTAGGACTAGTTATTAAAACAGGGAACCATTACTCTCTCGCAGTAAACAGTACGGAGACTCTATATCAACTAACTATATTTCTTCAGTTTAGATTATAATTGGGTCTTAACAGAGTAATTACAAGTTATGCGCTGTTTTGTATATAACGTAGTTAAGCAATCACATTTGGGTTTCACAGAGTTATATATTTATCCATGTATATTGATTTGGTTAAACGAAATACATTATTTACGTATTTACTAATGGTCACATCTAGATATATGGACAATTTACAACGTAATTTACTATGGGCCTCTATATTTGCTACTGCAGAAACACATAGAGACAGACTGGTAATCAGCTCTCACGGGATAGGCTATAAGTAGGCCTATAGGTGTTCCGGCACGACATGCTACATTTCCACGAAAGGTTTTTAACTACCATCTACTACAACGGCCACTTGTTGCATAAAATACCCATTTAGGGGTTAAGTTTTCCAATTTGAAGTTTTTGTATTCCGTATTCAAAGGATCCTTAAATATCCCTGAATACAGAGTGCAAAACTTAAGAAAATTTTAAAACTCGCTACGAGACCCGGTTTCCTGAAACCCGGGTTTGGCAGAGTTCGGGTTTCATGTTCTTAAAACGTATTTTTAAACTCTAGGAAACTGGGTTAAAATATGCTGTCGTTGGAGTCTCCAGCTGTGGTGTTTTATGAATAAAGATGCTACGCACTTGAAAGTGATCAAATTGGTATCCGTTTTTTGGCGTAATAGTCGGCCCATCCAAGGAAAGATTTAAATTTACACTCTTATAATGTCCAGAAAGGTGGAGCTACTGATTTGTTTTAAATATCTGTAGTTGTTTGATGTCATCAGATACATTTGTGAATTTGCTGAGACTTTCTTTTAGTTTAAAGAATATTTTTGGTACTTATTAAACATAAAAAAAAATTTTTTTTGCACAAGGATCTCATTAAAAAAAATTTCTACGGCTACAATTTTTTTTTCTGTTGCATTCTAAATTTTTACAATATCACTAAGATTTTTAAGCAAAAGTGATTTACAGGACTTTTTGAAAAAACTATTTTAATGTATTAGGTGGATTAATGTTAATTTTTCTTCAGCAGTCTATTGATATTATTAATCTTACTCGGGCTATATAATTTATAACTAGATTTTAGAAACTTATGAAAACAATTTCTGTTATATGGGACTAGGGGGGGGGGGGTGCAAATTCGTCATTGCACCCCTCTTTTAGAAGAAAGGGGGGTGCACCTGCACCCTTGCACCCCCCCCCTGGTTACGGGCCTGCTAGTAGATAAACTTAAATAAATTACTGTATTCACTTTTAACAGAAAAATGTCTTTAAGTTCGATTTGACTGTACTCTTTCAATATCGAGTCTATAGAGAGAGAGATCTTAACTGATCAAGTATTTGGAACATATATGAAGCCATTTAAAGCATAAATACGAAGAAATGGTGCTTCATATGTTCCACAATCACTACGAAACTCACTTTCCCAGCCGTAACCCTACTCCTATACAAGGGTTTCATTTTGAGGTATTGCCCCGTAACATTCTGAGTTTCCGGAGTTTCCCGAAACCCTTACACTTAAGAGAGCTAACCCGGTTTCGTGGCCAGGTTTGGTTTGGGATACCCGGTAAATTTCTTTTAAGTTTTGCCCTCAGATGTCTGTTTATTTGTCGTGTACTACAGTTGTACACAATGAAACCTGTTGTGAAAAATATCGCATATTCTAGCCTTTAATAGATCTCTGTACTCTGTAATCTCTGGCTGAGGTTTTGTGTGTTGATAATTCCAAGATGGCCGCCTGAGAAAATTTAACCAAAATATTGTTTCCGTCCTAATCAAATACTATTATCTTATTACCCATCAAACCATAGAAAATCCGGGAACAAATCCTCTCTTCCTTTCCTGTTTCCTCGACTTGCATTTTATATTGAATGCTGATGAAAATTTAACGAGATAAATAAGAAAATAAGAAAATAAATACAGAATAAATCGAAAGAAAAATAGAAAATGAAAAATGAGAAAGAAAATAAGCACAAAAATGTTTCTTAGGAGAACAGAAAATGAAACAGAAAACTGAGATATGAGAGGAGAATGGAAATCAATCTTCTGAGTTTACAACAGATCCTTGAAATCATCCTTCAAAGTTTTCTCAGATTTCACAAATATCTTAGTTTAGACATAAACTATATTTATACAGAGTGTACCAGATATAAACTACATTAATGCAGGGTGTACCAGATATAAACTATATTTTTACAGGGTGTACCAGATATAAACTATATTTATACAGAGTGTACCAGATATAAACTATATTTATACAGGGTGTACCAGATATAAACTACATTAATGCAGGGTGTACCAGATATAAACTAAATTTTTACAGGGTGTACCAGATATAAACTATATTTATACAGGGTGTACCAATTAATGCAGGGTGTACCAGATATAAACTATATTTTTACAGGGTATACAGGCTGTACCCTGTATACCCTGCAGTGTATAACTTAATTTGTACAGGGTGTACCGTATATAAGGTAACAGGATGTACCATCAAAAACTAAAACCGTTTTTAAAATAAGTCCGAACTTCTTCAGAACAGAAAAGAAGAAACTTTTTTTGTATGATTGAAAATCCAAAATTCTTCTTTTTAAGAATTTTATTTGAAATCATTTATGGTGTTTCAGATTCCATTTGTAATTCCGTTAAAAATAGAAAATTGTAATTCATGAAACAGAATCATAAAAATCTGAGAACCGCTGACCATATCTGTTAATGACTCTAATATGCTAATGACAGGTCCACTAATGACTGTAGATGATTATGTATGCACTGTCTGATTTAAGTAGAAGATAATTGATTAGCAGTTTAATTATTATTATGAAATTGGATTTCAATACTGCAATGGGAATTCTCCACCTTCATTCTCCTCTCTCTCTTCCCTCCCCCTTCCCCTCTTCCACCCCCTTTCAAATAAATTTCCTTTTCATGTAACTAACTACAGAAGGTTCTCTTTATAATTATCCATCTTGAAATTATCCTTCCTGCGCCCCGGGTCTTTCCTTAATCATTTTAGAACATTTTTCTTTTAAGTTTATCAGAGAAAAATTCTTTCTCTAGATCTTCAGTTTTATCTTAGAAAACGTCCTTACTCTTGATCTACAGTTTTATCTTAGAAATCGTCCTTACTCTTGATCTAAAGTTTTATCTTAATAAACGTCCTTACTCTTGATCTACAGTTTTATCTTAGAAAACGTTCTTTCTCTTGATCTACAGTTTTATCTTAGTAAACGTCCCTACTCTTGATCTACAGTTTTATCTTAGAAAACATTCTTTCTCCAGATCTTTAGTTTTATCTTAGAAAACGTCCTTACTCTTGATCTACAGTTTTATCTTTAAAAACGTCCCTACTCTTGATCTACAGTTTTATCTTAGAAAACGACCTTACTCTTGATCTACAGTTTTATCTTAGAAAACGTCCCTACTCTTGATCTACAGTTTTATCTTAGTAAACGTCCTTACTCTTGATCTACAGTTTTATCTTAGAAAACGTCCCTACTTTTGATCTACAGTTTTATCTTAGTAAACGTCCTTACTCTTAGATCTACAGTTTTATCTTATAAAACGTCCTTACTCTTGATCTACAGTTTTATCTTAGAAAACGTCCTTACTCTTGATCTACAGTTTTATCTTAGAAAACGTTCTTTCTCTTGATGTACAGTTTTATCTTAGAAAACGTCCTTACTCTTGATCTACAGTTTTAACTTAGAAAACGTCCTTACTCTTGATCTACAGTTTTTTTAGAAAACGTCCTTTTCTCTTGATCTACAGATTTATCTTAGAAAACTTCCTTACTCTTGATCTACAGTTTTATCGGAGAAAACGTTCTTTTTTAGTTCTTAATGATTTATCAAGGAAACGTTCTTTCTCTAATTCTACAGTTTGATAAGAGTAAACCACGTCCTTCTATCTTGACAATTTTCCCAAGTTGATTCTCTCGTGGTATCATGGTATCCTGGTATCATGCAAGCCCAATATTAAACATTACAGCACACTATGCACTGCATGACATCATGGTATTTAATTCAAAGTAAATCCGACAAAAAATAAATCTGGAGAAATTTGCGTTAAATTAGTTTGATATGCGTATGCTGCGTTCATGGTTGAAGAGCGGAAATAGTGTGGTGGATTTAAGCAAACCATGTTTAACAAGGGGATTATATCTGCACTCCCCCCCCCCCTTCTTGCGCCCCCACCCCCCCTGTACTCATGTCCTCATGTCATTTCAGGGTTACAATAGTATGCAGTATACGTAGGATTTTATTAACCATACATTTTCAAATCATTCCCTGTAATTAGACCACTCAGGATTATATATTGATCATTAAAATTCGTAGCGCTCCGCGCCTCATATTCATAAACTTTTTGGAATATTCTCAATTTTAACACTTTTCAGATGTTTATGTTTGATTGTTAAACATGTTAGTCGAGTGTTTTATGTCGTTATAACTAGTTCTTTTTTAACCGCCATTTTGTTTTGTCATGCCTAGTTTAAATTCAACTAAAAACAAAGATTAAAGAATGTAATGACGATCTTTTATTTTCTTTGACGGGGCCTGGTTTTAATATTATAATTTATATTAATGAATACAGATTACCGATTACAGGGTTTTATAAGGTTTCAGTTCATATCCAATATAGGGTTAACCACAGAAAAGAAAAGACCGAAGGAACGACTGTATAGATTATGCCTAATTTATCTTAAACTGACTTGACTATAATTGTGATTAAAATTAAGGAAGAAATCGTCGTTTATTTTGCTCAACAAAGAAATAATTCTCCCAATTTTCTTCATTTTCTCCACTCATAACAAAACCATTAATAATTAAAAATTTTCAATTCTTAAATATAATAACAAGGATCAACTATAAGGTTAAAAGGGTATCGTTTATAAGGAAGCTAACAAAGCAATTATAAAAATTGTTCCATTTAAAATTAATTGTGTTTTACTTTCAGAATAAAATTAAAGTTTTTATTAGATTATCAATTTATCCTAAAGGATGTAATACAACCATTCAGTTCTTCATTGACTAAATCTAAGGAAGAAATTGTCGGTTTTTTTTGCCTCAAAAAACAATGATCATTTAAACAATGGATTAGAGGTCATCGTTGAGAATCTAAAGCGAGGAGTGTCTTTAAAAATTACGTCTCTCTTTTGTCGAAAGTGAAAGGGGGGGGGGAGAAAGTTCACAAATAGTTTTAAAAATAGTTTTACAAAAAATAATTTTGATTTTACTTCAGAATAAAATTAAAGTTTTTAATGCATAATTAAATCTCTGGAAAAACCACTAACTGCATTTTTCGGTTTCCTGATTTCTTTTTAACTTGTATCATTCAATTCTTTGATTAAAAAGTTGAAATATTAGAATTAAATCTTGTGAGGAGTTTAGCTTCTATATAACGGTACCCTGGACCCTGGACCCTGCAAAATCAAGGTCAAATTCAAGACAGAACTCTCCAACCATCGGCAAACTTTTTAGTTGAATACACTTATAAACCGTCGGTGGACTATTTTTTATTCATCGGCTTTTTGATCGCACAGTTTCCGATCGTCAAACGAGCAGATTCAATATTTAAAAAATCATAAGGGTCGACGAAAACTTTTTCGCAATAATTATCATTTTCTTTCTTGGATATTTGACACCAATTCTAAACACCTGGAATTAATAGAAATGTAAGTCAAAGAGTAATGAAATAGTTTTGATTAAAAGACGTTTACAACAAAACTAACTTTAATTATCTTGAACCTAAATCAAGATATCCAAGATATCCTAAACTAAGATTTGTTAAACCAAGATTTCCTAAACCAAGATTTCCCAAACCTGGGTTTTCTGACTTGTGTATGTGTGTATGTATAAATAGTTTATCGTAAAAAAAGAGGAGATTAAAAAATGCATTTTTTCATTTTTTAAAATGTTTTTATAAAAATATTTATCCCTGTATATATTGCAGTGTTTCATGCAGTTCTAATCCTTGTCTATATCAGTGCTTTCCAACCCTTTACTGTATATCCATCCAAACTAATTCCTATTTAAACTACAGAGTGTTGCAAGATCTTTGAAATTATTTGCGGCGTTCATTATTATTAACTCTATAATTTTACTTTTGAAGGTAGGTTTATGAATAATGCCGCAAATTATTTCAAAGACCAAAGACGACCTTCAAGTCGTCTTGCTACTGTCATGGTTCTTGGGACACCCTGCAGTTTTGCAAGATTATTTCAAGTTTTAATCATGAAATAAAAGCCCTGCATGAAATTCTAAGCAACTTATTCAATTGCATTTAACAACCCATTTTTCAATGTTAACGGTCAGATAATAATAAGCGACTTGCGAAAAAATATACAAAGCTATAAAATAGCGTATACAGCATATGGCATATGGCTTTATTACCATATTGTTTTAGTGTATCTTCTCTATATATCTTTAAATAAAACTATTGTCTTATATTTATACATGTTTAGTCAATTTGACGCTTGGATAAATAAATACCTTGTGGACTTACGACACGGTAAATTGAGAAAAATATTGAATAGATAATCTTCATGACTACAGTTTATATTCCTGTAATGAATAAGGTTTGATACATTGGGTTGATTCAAGATTCAGAAGATGAAACATCATGTCAATCATGAAACACATTAAAAATCAATATTTTAAATATGAAAATAAAATTGTTAATCCTTAATTCTAATTTTTATTTAATTTCTTTTTATTTTAGGTAAGTTTGAAGGAGATTGCATTAAGAATTAATAATATACTTGTATTGTTTGTCTGTTGGTTTGTTTGTATCTAATAAACGTCAAAACGGCAAAAATGATAAAGTCAAATTTTTTGTGGTATCTCACATAATCTCAGGAAAGGTTTATGGTAGGTCAGAAATAAAGATTTCCCATTAAAAAAATCGATTTTTTGAAACATTGTTAATATTTGTTCGCATATAGATTATGCAACCTGAATGCAAAACACCCTGTATTTTTTTGTAGTATTAATTATAGCATTTTTTATTGACAAAAATGTTTATGCAGGAATTCAGGCCCTTTTCCGCTCATGCCTGACAATGCATGCAGGGTTTGATGACAACGTGCTAAACTGTGCAAATTTGCAAATAATTACAGCCTGCGTTGCAAATTCAATCATAAATTTGCTACAAATTGGATTTTAATTGTATACATATTGTCTGAGGTTTCCTAAAATTTTGATGACAAATTAATTTTGCAAGTATCTATAAGATGTATTCTAATCATACTTAAGAAACCTGTTATTTTTTAGTTTCAAAACTTTAAATACTTATTTTCTTAAATTAATGAGATTTCCTTTCCTAACCATATAGTGTAGCCAATTACAGGATTACTAAAATATATTTTATCTTAACTTTTTTGTTTTTGTTTACTTTTTTCTTTCAAAATGTTTTCTTTTATTTTATTTGTACCTATGAGAGTGCGGGGTTAGGAATACATTCCCTTTATTCACATAATTAGGATATTCATCACCCATCAAGCTTCCTACATTTGCATACTTAAATTTAGAAATTTAAGGCTTGTTGATCGTTGAACATTTTGAATTGGAGGAAAATACTGAATTTGATTTCTAAGAAATAATAAAATGTATGGATGACTAAAAGATAAGAGAAATCCAAAGGAAATATAAAATTTTTTGAAAAGAGCTAGAATGTTGAAATTCATCCATGTTTTTTATTCAAGACAAGATGACGAAACTTTTGTGCTGAATATCCAGCTAAGCCTAAAATCCTTGGTGTTTCCCCGCGACCCCGACTAGGCCAAGAGGGCTGATAGGTATCTACCTACCAGCCTAGATAGCTGAACTGTACCCTTACAACTGTTTACTATTAAAGGAAATAAGGCTTAACCTATAGTATAATAATTAAACATGAAGTAAGCTATNCCTAGTATACACTCCGGCACTCCATCCTAGTATACACTCCGGCGCATAGTTCTCAAGTACAAACATGTCAATCATTTTATCCAAACCAAATCATTTTATCCAAACCAAACTATTTATCCAAACCAAATCATTTTATCTAAACCAAACTATTTATCCAAACCAAACTATTTCTCGAAACCAAATCATTTTATCTAAACCAAACTATTTATCCAAACCTCTATTCTCAATTTGATGCACAGCAATTGTATGCTATTCTTTTAATTCAACTTGAGATATGCAATTTTTAATCTATATTTAGGCAATATTCAATTTGATATTGCAAAAGTGTTAGCAACTCAATTTTGCAGATTGACTTTGTGCAAAGTTATCCGTCAACCTATTTGTATATAGTCAAAAAATAATAATCATTCTTTCGTGTTTTTTCTCTGATTGAAAAAAAATATAGCAAAATGTTAAATTTCTATTATTTGTTCATAATTGTATTAAGGAGAATTTATAACTTCCGGATCCGTTCAAGCAGATGCCCAGCAAGAAAATTGCCGAAATTATTTCATCAGGTTGCAAAGATATAGGAATTAAAAAAGTTAAATTTAAGACCTAATTTTAAATCTTTTTATAATTTGTTTTAAAGGTTTTATGTTCTTAATATTTTCATTCTCTTTGTTTATAAAAAAAAAATTTAAATCTTTAGTTGGATATGAACATATGAAACCTATTAACTAAGAAATTCTAAATAATACTTATAAAGTTTTATCTACAGTTTTATATCATTTAGACCTTTCATTTTGATAAAAGTTGACATAAATCAATTAATAGATTATTTGAAAAATTGATCAATTGATCAGTTGATCAAAATATGATACGGTGAATTGATAAAAGATGAATATATATTGATAAATAGATGAATTAATATGAATGTATAAAAGAATGCATGAATATTAGATACTATCTTCTGTAATTTAACTACATTTATTTAGTAGAATAGACAAGAAGTTCTGTATTCTGAATATTATGAATAAAATTAACATTTAAATATTCAGATATGTATCATATCCAGGTTTATAGGCCCAATATTTATACAATAAACAGGGTGTATATGCACCGTGCAGTGTAGATGATTTTATTTGATCACCCTGTAATAGTTTCGGTTAATTTTCCTTTAAACACCCTGTTTAACTTAGTTTTTCTTTAAACACCCTGTATTGATTAGTTTTTATATATTCACCCTGTATAGATTAGTATTCATATGAACACCCTGTATAGATTAGTTTTTCTTTAAACACCCTGTATAGATTACTTTTTCTTTAAACAACCTGTATAGATTACTTTTTCTTTAAACAACCTGTATAGATTAGTTTTTCTTTAAACACTCTGTATAGATTATTTTCCTTTAAACACCCTCTATAGAATAGTTTCCTTTAAACACTCTGTATAAATTAGTTTTCCTCTAAACACCCTGTATAGATCAGTTTTTCTATAAACACCCTGTATTGATTAGTTCTCCTTTCAACACCCTGTATATATTAGTTTTCCTTTAAAAACCCTGCATAAATAGTTTTTCTTTAAACACCCTGTATAATAGATCATTTTTCCTTTAAACAATATCGATAGATTTTCCGATATCTAATATAAACATATATATTCCTTTATAAAAGGGAAATTTATAATCCAAACCAAATCATTTTATCTAAACCAAACTATTTATCCAAACCAAACTATTTATCGAAACCAAATCATTTTATCCAAACCAAATCATTTTATCCAAACCAAATATTTGTTGCTCCTAACCAAATATTTACTGAACCAAACCAAATATTTACTGAACCAAACCAAATATTTGTCGCTCAAAAACTAAATAATTTTATCAAATCAAATATTTGCTGCTCCAAACCATATCATTGCTGCTCCAAACCAAATATTTGCCGCTTTAAACTAAATCATTGCTGCTCTAAACCAAATAATTGCTGCTCCATACCAAATGTTTGCTGTTCTATACTAAATATCGTCGCCTCAAACCATGACAACTCGAATCCAAACCATAAATTATGGATAGAATCCTAACATTGAGAACTATGGATCGAATCCAAAACCATGAGAACAATGGATCAAATACAAACCATGAAAACCATGGATCGTATCCAAACTATGTGAACTATGGATCAAATAAAAACCATGTGAACTATGGATCGAATACAAACCATGAAAACTATGGATCGAATCCAAAGCATAAACAATGGATTGAATCCATACTATGAGAACTGTGAATCGAGTTCAAACCGATTATATTTGGATCCAATGAGAATCCGCAAAATTGGTATCAAATCAAATCCAATAAAGTTAAATCATGAAAAAAAAAAATCTATTCACTTTCTGATTAAGAAAATTCAATCTAAAATAAAATTTCGTATTTGCGTAACCTTTGATCCTTGAATAATGGATCATTTAGTGGAGTCTCTTTTTCATTTACTTTTCCCCCCCCCCCCATATCTCCACTTCTATTTCGTGCCCCCCCCCCCTCATTTCCCAGTATGTCCTGAACCCGAAACTGCACCCTGAGAGGCCTGTATAGTGGGTCTAAAAAAAGTGACATAAAAACATGAATAAGTCTAAATCCATTTTGGACCATTACAAAAAAATGAAATACAAGTATAGGGCTAGCGTATTTAAACTCATATTTACATTTAGGATTTATAAAATAATTAAATAAAATCATATTCCTTTCATTAAATCACTTCGATAATTCGATATAATTGAAGTAATATAGAGTAGCATGGTATTATTTTATGATGTTTCTCTATGATTACCCAATATGGGAATTACCCAAGGCTTGTTCAAGTTTTCTTTTGAGTCACTTGCATTATTTTTGGGACACCCTGCAGGATGGCTAGAAATCCATGTTCCCATGCCATCTCACACTTTTTGATTCAAAAACATGGCTCATCCCTGATACACAATCAAACTACATGGCTCATCCCTGATACACAATCAAACTACATGGCTCATCCCTGATACACAATCAAACTACATGGCTCATCCCTGATACACAATCAAACTTCTTTTGTTAAATATAAAATCCTTTCTTTAGTTTTTATGCTAAAACTCCTTTTACAACATATGTTATTGTGCATTGCTTGTAGAAGAGGACTGTGACATAATTTCAAGGGAGTGGCATGTCTGATTCACAATGGTACCCTTTAAACTTTTGCCTGATCAAGGAGGAATTTTTTAACTGAAAATTTATTATTTACAATTGTGGTGTTCATCATTGTTACTAGCTCAGATAACGGTTTTAAACCTACCGTTGTGAATCATACATGCTATCCTATGTACGGAGGCCGGAGGGTACATGAAAATGACATCTACAATCCCTTTAAAGGGTCATTATTCATATTTATAATCTCTAAATATAAGCATTGAAACCTGGTCCTGTCTGCCTGAATGCATGACGGGATTAAAATAGAGCTTGTGCATGATTTTCTTTTTATTAAACCCAGTGCACATTTTCCTGTTTGTTTTGCAACATCCCGACAACAAGATTTATGATTGCAACTTCCTTCCTCTCCTTCTCTATACTTAGACATATTTTCTGGGGCTTCTTTCAGAATCTTCTTTAGATATGATTATCTTTTTCTGTCCGCTTGTCTATCTGTTTATCTGTTTATCTGTTTATTCGCCTTTTTATCTTTAAAATTTGGTTTTCAACATTTCTGTCTGTTTATCATTCTATCTAGCATCTATCTGTTTTTTATATTTGTCTTTCCAGATTTCTTTCTGCCTTTCAGTCTATATATTTCTATCTTTCTATCTATCTATTTTTATACATACATTTCAATTTTCTGTTTGTCCGTCTGTCTGGAAATTCGTTTGCCTGTTTACTTATCACTTGGGGATGAAATACAACACTGTTAAAGGAATTGAGTCTTTGTAACAAACTCTGGTTTTCAACCCAGTGCAACCTTTGATATTTCAAACTATGAAATATGTGAGATTAAATAATCCAAGTTTGAAATATCAAAGGTTTACACCAACCGGTTGCAGAGATATAGGGAATAGGAAATTTGAGTTTGTGGCAAAAACTCAGATCCTGTGAAATTTACAAAAATTGGTAAAAAGAACAAATTGTAATTTACTTGTTCTTATCTCATAAAATGAAGTTTTTCAACAAGAAATGTAAGATAAATTATTTGATCAGAAGTTGTCTTGTGAATCTTGGGATCTCCAACTTTTGATACAGAACCTACGGATTCATTTAATTCCTGCCTTGATAAATTTAATTGGGGGGGGGGGGACCGGGGGGTTCAAGCATTTATCCTCAAACTGAAAAAGCCTACATTGGATATTGAGATTCTCATGACTGTTCAAAGAATTATTTCAGTTTGAAACATACATTTTTTGTCACGAAACACATTTTAAACGTAAGTCAAAAAAAGTTTTTTTTTCGCGTTGAAATGCAATAAAACGTTACATAAAGTCCCCCCCCCCCTCGAAACTTTTATATGCAAATATTGCATGATGCAACCAAAACCATAACTTATCAAATATTCTCTGTTTTCAAGTTTTTGAGAGGCCTCGGTAAAAGTTTAGTTTTCTGCAACCAGAAAAAGTTAGTTTGATAAAAGTTTGGTGTTACTTGACGAGAAATAAATAAAAATGTTTGAAGAAAAAATCTTCTCCGTGAGAAACAATTTATGTAAATTGTCATTCTCTGAAGGTTTTAATGAATTTTATAATATTATAAATAATAACGAATTTAATGATTATTAAATGAAGTAGATAGATATCTATAATTGAAATAATTATTATAAATTGAATAGGAAAAAAAACTATATTTCAATTTCAAAAATTTAATTTTTCATTTAAACTTAAAACATTTGTTTCATTATGTTTTTCTTTTAATTTAAGATTTTATTTTGTAAGTTTGAAGAGATATTTAGAGGTCTTTTTCTTTGTTCTGATATATTCCCCGTCATCTGCATTATTTGAATAACACCAAAAATATTCAAACCTGAAAAATTGTAGCATCCTGAGTATATTTAAAATGTGAAAATCTATTTTTGAATTTAAAATTAAAACTTTTTATTTGATAAATTAGCTGAAGATTATAAAGATAATATGATCAATGACTTAACCAGAAATGTCTCAAAGACGACATCAATTCTGTGCAAAATCCGTGACATTTTGGCGCAATTATATTTCTTGATTCCGTTAATTTTGATTGGAATTCAGAACGTTTTGATTCAGTTTGTTTCTAAATCATTCTTTTCAAAAATTTGATTCGCTCCATTTTTGGGCCTTGAAAATATCCATTTTGTCGAACAATCCTGTATAGCGGTCAATTTATTGATTGATATATATATCAATAGTAAGAGCTGGGGAGGGTTAGGACTCAGGGGAAGGAATGAGAAGTGGGTGGAAGGAATGAGAAGTTAGGGGAAGTAATGGGAAGTTAGGGGAAGTAATTGGAAGGAATGGAAAGAAAGAGGAAGTGTGGGGAAGTAATAAGATGTGGGGCAAGTTATGGGAAGTGGGTGGAAGGAATTGGAAGGATTGGAATGAAATGGAAGGAGTGGAAAGGAATGGGAAGTGAGGGGAAGGAATGTAAAATGAGTGGAATAAATTGGAAGGAATAGGAAAGAATGAGAAGCGAGGGGAAGAAATGGGAAAGAATGAGATGGAATGAAAAGAATGGGAAGTGAGGGAAGGAATGGAATGGAGGGGGAAATTGTAGAGAGAAAATTGGAAGAAGTGGAATAAATGGGAAGGAATGGGAAGAACATAGGAAGGAACGGGAAGTGAGCTAGAAGAAGAAGTGCATAGGAAGTGAGGGGAAGAAGTGGGAAGGGAGGAGTTGGTATTTATGTGGAGAGGGGGGTAGGGTATGGGGGAGGAAAGGTATGAATGGGGATGGAGGGGGGTAGGTTTGGTATTTTACTGAACAGGTTTGACCTGCACTGAACGAATTGGTTTAGTTCCCCTAGATTATTTTACAAAACATTAATCAATCCACTCAGTTTAATATAATAGAATGTATATTTAAAATATCCATCTTAATTTCATACATTTTTACATTCAGTAGATTTACAATACAGGTTAAATTGCCACCATTTTCTTTGTTTAATAGTGGTACTTGATCAAAATTCTTAAAAATTGAAAAATTCTGGTTTTAGGGTTGCCAGTAGTACAGATTTAAAAGCTGGGACCAGGGCATGATAAATTTTGTAAGTTTTAAAATTATCCCTTTCGACAGGGTAAGAGGGAAGGTTGTAAAATTGTTCAAAGGAATGTTTATGTATTTTCAAGTGCTACTTTAGTTTTTAGTTTGACATATTTGATTTCCTCTAAACATTCGTCCAATCAAGGAGAACTGAGATAACCATATTTTTTTATCTGAAAAATGAGAGCCAGAAAATGGAGTTCACGTTTGCGCACTCCATTCTAGTATACACTCCGGCACTCTATCCTAGTATACACTCCGGCACTCCATCCTAGTATACACTCCGGCACTCTATCCTAGTATACACTCCGGCACTCCATCCTAGTATACACTCCGGCACTCTATCCTAGTATACACTCCGGCACTCTATCCTAGTATACACTCCGGCACTCCATTCTAGTATACACTCCGGCACTCCATCCTAGTATACACTCCGGCACTCTATCCTAGTATACACTCCGGCACTCTATCCTAGTATACACTCCGGCACTCTATCCTAGTATACACTCCGGCACTCCATCCTAGTATACACTCCGGCACGAAACATTTCGGTATTTCTACCCCGAAGTGCAAAAATAAAGAGAAACTCTATAACATACACCATCTACATATGGTGATGTACACAATCCACCATCCCATCAATATATTTTGATAAAGGGTTGCCTGTTGTGTACATCTAAGGGGATTTTATGAGATAATCTTTAACTCTTCAGTTTTCTTTCTTTATGAATGTTTTACTTTTCATTAACTGGAATTAAGCTGTTGTTTTTAATCCAAATAACAAACTCAGTCTCAGCTGAGCGGGAGAAGGCACACAACACCAAATAGATTATCAAGTACAATAGGTGGTAACAGAGAAATGGATCAATTATGTGTCAAATATAACAAGAAAAACGAAATTTTCTCACATTGGTTGACATGTTTTCCAAGATTAAATAAAAAGTGTAAAACAGAAAATAATAATTGTTACTAATATTAATAATTTTGTCCGACACAAAACTGAATTGACACTTATGACGTCAGAATACAAATTCTTCGTTGCCGACCACACCTTTTTCGTCCGAGCGTTCCTTCTGTGTTTTCAAATGTATTATTTTATGCCTTTTAACACTTTTTTATTTAGGCAACGTCATTTTATTCAAAAGGGTTTAATTGTATTTTAAATTCATTTTGTTTAACAAATTAAAAGATATTTAAGCCCAATTTAGCAAAGAAATTAAAATATGCGAACTACACCTACTTTTCGTCCGGAATTGATGTTTTCTTATTTTACTCCTAAACTGCAAATGTTAGGTGCTAGTGCGGTGGGACTTTTAGGATCTACAACTAAAAAAAAAATTAGTAGGGAACAGAACACTTGGTTTTAATTTACTTGACGGATTGTGAAACAAAGATTTGCATGAATTGTTTTATGCCTACTGTACTCTCAAAAGATGTTCTTCTTTAAACAAAAAAAAACAGGATAAAATTGTGTAAACCATTATAAACAACATGACGTGGCTCAAAATTCGAATATAATAATTTAAAGTACTTCAAAAAGATTGTAAACCTTGCCGGACGAAAAAAAGTTTGGTGGGAAGAAATAATGTGGCGTTGTGACGTAATTTGTGGTCGGACGAAAAAAGGTGTGGTGTACCTTCCCTCCCTCCTCAGCTCCGCTGAAAACAGGCATCTTACGTAGGGAGACTTTCAGGGGATGGCGTCGCGGTCTAGAGTTTTCCCGAATCAACTACTTTTCCGGTCAGTGTACGGCAAAGATTTCCGCAGTACGCACTGAACATTTCGTTATAAAAAAATGAACAAATCGTTACAAATACTGAAATAATTTGTTAAAAAAATAAACTAAATTGTTACAAATAATAAAAAAATCGTTACAAATAATAAATTATTTTGTTACACAAAATGAACTAAACTTGATTTACACTTTTACCCCCACCCCCCCCCC
>NW_019396201.1:360953-446371 GCF_000591075.1 Eurytemora carolleeae
CCCCCCCCCCCCCCTCCCCCCTCTTCTTTGCTCGACGGTGTCCTATTTACAAGACATGCTGTGTAGACAAGAAACATTTTTAATTGTATCTTCCCTGGACATTCTCCTAAATAAACAAACTATTTTCAACCTCACATATTTACTTCTTTTTAAAACAAATACTCGCCTAGAAACACTTAAAGGGTCGGTAAGCATAATTTCAAGTGACCCTCCATGCAAAGATGGCAATGCCCGATTCACAACAGTACACATAAGCGCTTTCATTGATCAGAGCTGAAAACTTTAGAATGGTGGATATCGGGATTAATGCTTAATCCACTCTTTTTCTTAATCTCCAGATTAAATATGGCTTGTTTTCCTCATGAATTTAATCCCCAGATAAGTCAACAGATCGGGATTAAGGATATCCCATTCTAAAGTTTTCAGCTCAGGTATTCATTAGATATCCATGGTTATAATATGAAAAACTAATTAATTTCAATTGCTGGTTTTCTACAAAGTGACTTGCGCATTTCTACCGCAGGAAAGTATGAGAATTAAACCCTTTAAATCCTAGGAAAACAACAATATTGTCCACATTTTTTACCAGATGAAGGATTCAACACGGGCAGCCGCAGTACATTTGAATTTCCGAGCCAAGTCAACCTTTCCGGTCCCAGTTTGTACTGTATCTAGCTCTATGGACAGGACTAACCGGTGCAACAAGGTTGACGCGGTCAGACTTTATGCTTCATATAGGTTGATTTTACTTTTACTAAAAGTATGCCACACTTTTTCTTAAATTTTTTGTAAGTGTTAAATGTCCCAAACAAATTGGATACATTTACAATCTGTTTAATCAGATATTTAGAATAAATAGTTTATGTTGACAATTATTTTAATCTGATTAAAATAAAACGATTTGAGTTCTGTTGCAAAAATGCAGATAAATCGATTTTTACGAGTTATTCTAGTTCTTGAGATCTAGGAAATGATAAAAGAGTACATACAGTACACGTGAATTTGAACAGAGGAGTACAATGCAGTACAGTGAGTTCGAAAAGAGGAGTACAATACAGTACAATGAGTTCGAAAAGAGGAGTACAGTACATAACAGCACAGTACAGTGCAGCACACAGTAGAGTTTAGTACAGTTAAGTACAGTAAAGTTAAGTGCAGTACGGTAAATACAGTACAGTGAGTTCGGCACAGAAACAGTATAGTGCAATACAGTACAGAAAAATCAGGGCTTAAAAATTAATTTCGATATATTTTTATATCCTCTTAATTAACAAAAATCGCTGATCTTTCATGTTTTTTTAAACTCTCTGCACACATCAATAAATGAAGAGGAGAAGGGGAAGGTCTAAGTTTTATTACAACTGTTGGTTAATAATCCTAAAATATATTTATTTATATCTATTTGTTTATTTTTAAGATTATTTACAGATTGTTTGTTTAACAACCAGTTTCATGCTGGCTTCGTTTAACTTTTCCCCTTAACTAAATCCTTGATTCTATTATTTAATGAAGGTATTGTTTGATTATGTTAAAACAAGCTTGTTATTAAATCATCGTTTCCGGTTGGGATTTATCTATGATATTAACTCAGTAGACTGGTCAACAACAACCTCCCCTCCCCCAAACAGGCGCAAATGGGAATATTTTGCAAGGGTTGGTCAGGAGATTTCCTCATTAAGTGAAATTTAATTTGTAAGGAGCTGCGCCATTACCTATTTCTTTTCATATAATGAAATTATAGAATAAAACTTTTTTTGCCAAAACCACCATTTGTCCCTATTTATGACCTGAAATAATGGAGAAATGAGGACACCACCTACTCCACCTTGTTGTGCATCCCCCTCCCTCTTTTCACGAACAACCTCTACAAATTGTCTGAAACGATACAGACATTTAGATATGTTGTTGGTGTATAATCTTTATTTTAAATAGTTTTTATTATCTTTATTGATAGAAATTATTTAATAAATAGATAGGGATTTATATATAACGGGTTTTCAAAGCTTTTTTGGTTGGAGCATTTTATTTTGAAAGATAATTAAAGCCATGTGTGAAGTGATTAATTAGTAAAATATTTTTAATAATTATAGATAAAGCTTGAAAACTAATGACATATAATTAAAGATGATTAAACATATATTTCCAATTCTCTAATCACCTCTATCGAAAGGTCGTTAGCAAGGACAGAGTAAACCTAAACATTAATGTATAAAAGTACGAAGACAGAGACCCTGAAAAAGCAGCTTCAAATCCACCAAAAATCCAATATTACCCCAACCCCACCCCACCTTTAATAAATCTGAAAATTGGGCCTTCGATACATTTTAGAATTTTAGACTCAAGTTATGACTTTCAATAGTCAATGAACATGAGACAGACCCATTTAACTTAATAAGTGATTTAATAAGTTACTATCAATCAAAACAACCAGAAATGGTTAGGCTGTAGCCCTGGCTAATAATTGTTTAGTAAAAAATTATAAAATGTAAAATGTATTTTTTATAATGTTAGCCGAAATATATATCTATCTATCTATCTATCTAGTAAAACTTTATGCTTTGTAACATCATGAAATACACTTGTGGATTGCTTTAATGTCGTCTTCCTATTCCGTAGTTTTCTGGTTCTCACTGTATAACTAAAGCTGGGGGAGGGAGAGGGGGGGTATATATTGTGAAAATGATACCGGATTACAGCGTTTTAGTTTGAAGGTGATATAAATTGAAGGATACATGTGTAACAATATCTATTCTACACATATGAACTATTTGTATCAAATTACATAAACAATAGATGAAACATTGAAAAAGTCAATCAGGACTTTGTTTAGAACTTTTAAGTAGAACTTATTAAGATTGTCCAATTAGTCTAATAGCAAAAGAAGAGATACATACTCATAAATTCTATTCGTAATAATTAAGATGTTTATTTTGTCTGTACTGCAAAAAAATTATAATGATATTGTCATAATAATAATGATAATGATTATGAAAGTAACATGTAAAAATGTGAATAAAAAATAAGATTAGATAAAATAAAGACTACAAGTGGCCTTAATTTTAGAATTTTTGCCAGAAAAATAAACACCCCCCCCCCCCTCCCCCCTCTTCTTTGCTCGACGGTGTCCTATTTACAAGACATGCTGTGTAGACAAGAAACATTTTTAATTGTATCTTCCCTGGACATTCTCCTAAATAAACAAACTATTTTCAACCTCACATATTTACTTCTTTTTAAAACAAATACTCGCCTAGAAACACTTAAAGGGTCGGTAAGCATAATTTCAAGTGACCCTCCATGCAAAGATGGCAATGCCCGATTCACAACAGTACACATAAGCGCTTTCATTGATCAGAGCTGAAAACTTTAGAATGGTGGATATCGGGATTAATGCTTAATCCACTCTTTTTCTTAATCTCCAGATTAAATATGGCTTGTTTTCCTCATGAATTTAATCTCAAGATAAGTCAACAGATCCGGATTAAGGATATCCCATTCTAAAGTTTTCAGCTCTGAGCTGAAAACTTTAGAATGAAATATCCAGATATCCCGTCGAATAATTAATCTGAAGTTTAAAATCATGCAGAGTTACTGCAATATTTAATCTCGAAATTTATGACATTAGCCCTTTTATGATATCCACCATTCTAAAGTTTTCAGCTCTGTTCACACAAAAAATGGCCTAAGATTATAACAGATTTTAAGCTCATAAGTTTATAAATAAAAACTGTAATTTTATAAAACTAAACATTCAGGGCGCTTAGCGCCCATCTTCGATTTCAATTGTGAACATTTTCTCTTCGTATAAATTGTAAAAAAAAAGTTTGCGATATTATAAAAAAATGTCGTGGATTTTTAAATTTAATGAAAATCCAATTTTNTGACAATTGCAAAGAAATATAATAAATGGTGATAATTATTTAATAACTGTCCCGTCTCTTTATTATTTAACAATAAAACAGGGGTTAATATGCTTTTTAAATTTATTAAAATTATTTTGTTTACGTGAAATTTGTCAAGATCTTAATAAAATTGAATTGTAGACTTTATAATTCTAAAGCTTTTTGTTCATATTTTGTCACACGCAGTGAGAATTCACTAGTAAAGAGTGTGCTTGGTCAGTAAGATAGATAGATAGATAGATAGATATATAGATGGTTAGATGGATAGATAGACAGATGATCAGTGATGCGTATGAACCAAGGTTAAGTGTTAAACTAAGCGTCAATTGTAAATTCATTCATTCATTCTTCTTTCTTTGCACCCTTTCTTTTCATCTTTCCTTTCATCCTTTCCTTTCATCCTTTCCTTTCATCATTCCTTTCATCCTTTCCTTTCATCTCTTCTTGCCATCCTTTCCTTTCATCCTTTCATCTTTCCTTTCATCCTTTCCTTTCATGGATTTAAACAGAGGGGGTATAAATGAAGGGATTCGTCTTAAACTCGTTTGTTTGCCAAAAAAATAAAAATGAAGAACGAAAAATAAGAGAAACAAATTCTGTCAACAACGGGAGAACCTGAAAAGCCAAACCGTCTATATTTAAGCTAATACAAATATTAAAGTTAAAAAAGTTTTAATATCTTTGCAACTAATGAGTGACTCGACAGATGACAGGTCGTCATTATTCATGGGTCCTAAATCTTCCTGAGAATCAATTATTTAAAGATTTAATGATATCACTAATGGAGATGTCTGCAAAGTTAATTGCACAACACACTTAACTCGGGCAAAAATATATTTACTGCAATATCTATTGAAAAGTGAGAAGAAAAATTTGAAATAGCTCACAGTACATAGTACAAAGTACACTGCGTTTACACAAAAGAACGTACATAGTACACAGTACATATTAAACAATTCACACAATAAACAATACACATGGTAAAAGTTTAAGATCTGATATTTCAATATTTCATGATGTTTGTATATCGGGCTATCGTGTAATTTATCTGCAATCACCAATATATCTATCTATTCATACAATATCTTGTATTCATAAACATATACATCTGTTAACTTACCAACATATACTAGTCTTTTTTTCTAGTCTGTTGTCTATTTTTGTATCAGTATACTCTTGTCTATCTTTGTCTAGTCTTGTATATTCTTGTCTATTCTTGTCTATTTTAGTCTATTCTTGTCTATTCTTGTCTATTCTTGTCTATTCTTGTCTATTCTTGTCTATTCTTGTCTATTCTTGTCTATTCTTGTCTATTCTTGTCTATTTTAGTATATGTTTGTTTATTCTTGTCTACTCTTGTCTATTCATGTCTCTTTTCTAATATTCCTCCAATTCTCCAGGTGTGTACAAGAGCACTGAGGATGGATATCTCCTATTCTGAATAAGGTTGGAGAAGAGTGGGAGATCCCAACCCGTCCTGGGATGGATGGAGTCTCTAGGTAGGTTGCTGTACAGTAGAAATGTTTCGTCGATTTGTCTATTTGTCAAATTTATATTTTTGAGCGAACACTTAGTTTATGGCTTAAACTTAGGGTTTTAAAACTTTCAGGAGACTTTTTAAAAAATGTAAGAATTGTAACATAATCTGCTCCTAAATCTAACTATGAACAAATTTTGGTTTCGTTCAGGCTTATATAAATTTTCAAAATAAACATTTTATTTGATTTCACAAAAACAAGCATCTAGAGAATTAAAGCCCATAGAAACCTTCTATGTTTAAAAACGGATAAAACATGCAGGAAACTCATTAGTTGTAAACTAAAGATATGGGGGGGGGGAGGAAAGGAAGAGACATTAAGAATGGGAAAAATTGATTTAGGAAAGTAATGAAAAGGGAAAAACAAGGATAAGAATATAGATAAGGATATGGATAAGGATATAGATAAGATTATGGAGAAAGTTATGGACAATGATATATGGAAAAGGATATGGATAAGGATATGGATATGGATATGGATAAGGATATGGATAAGGATATGGATAAGGATATGGATAAGTATATGGATATGGATATGGATAATAATATGGATAAGGATAAGGATAAGGATATTGATAAGGATATAGATAAAGATATGGATAAGGATATGAATAAGGATATGGATAAGGATATGCCATAAGAATATGGATATGGATATGCCATAAGGATATGGAAAAAGATATGCCATAAGGATATGGATAAGGATATAGATATGCCATAAGGATATAGATAAAGGTATGCCATAAGGATATGGATAAGGATATAGATAAGGATATGGATAAGGATATGGATAAGGATATGAATAAGGATATGGATAAGTATATGGATAAGGATATGGATAAGGATATGGATAAGGATAGGGGCGTGGGAAAGATTAACTAAATGAATCCGGAAAGGGAAGAAAAAGGAATGCAGAATTATTGTGATATGTGTGGAATGTGTTGAATGTTAAACTAATGAGTGATGAGTTTTAAACACTTTTACAATCCTCATTCATTCTTACGCGACAATATTTTAAAATAGATCTTATTAAAGGGACTGTGCGCGTAATGTTTAAGTGACCCTCCATGCATAAATGGCAATGCCTGATTTACAACGGTACCCTTAAAAGCTTTGTCTGATCACATTTGAATCAGACAGCAACGTTTAAAATTTTTCAATCTGATTATTTTTAATTGTAGATTTTCTATAAAAGTGCAATTTTACTGCAGGAAAACCTACAAGAATTATCAGAATTGAATACTTTAAAACCTAAAAGAACGACAATATCTTCCACATTTTTGATCAGATCCAGGTTTTAGGGGTATCGTTGTGAATCGGGTAGTGCCATCTTTGTATATAGGGATACTGGAGATTACACGTACAGTCCCTTTAAAATATTTTTATTCTATTTTTAGGAGTTTTGAAGACAGATTGAGCTTTTGCCGTTATGCAACAGAACCGACGAAAACGACCTTCCGGTCATCAACAGCAACTTAACGGTCATCCAGGCTACCATCAACAACAAGAGGGTCATCATCAATATCATGACGGTCATCATGTACAACCAACCAGTCATAAGGTCAATTACGGTCATTATGGGCCTCAGGGACCGGGAAGGCAGGACCAGAGTTGGACCTCCAGCCTTGAATATGGACCTGGAGTTCATGGACATGTGATTAGGGACCCAGTGGACTATGGACATGGTGGTCGTGGACCGGTGGTCAGAGACTCAGCTGACCTACACAATATATCTCAGGGAACCTTTACTCTAATACACTGACACCTTGTCTAAACGGATTAAATAAGGACCCTTCGGATTAAGTTAAAAACTTTAGGACTAAGTATGGATTAAACTATAAGGATTTAACAAGTTAAGGATTAAATGTGAAAATAAAGTTTTTAATAAGATGATTAATGTATATATATAAAGAAATCAAGGAATAAATGTTAAAAAGTAGATATATATATATATATATATATATAGATGGAAAGCTTAAAAAGGAAGGGACTGTCATAAAACTCTAAAAATATGACGATTTAAAGCTTGATTTTTAGTTTTTGTATTCAATAGAGTATTTTGATGGTTTACTGAATAGTCAATCACAGAATTTTGCCAGTTTTGGCCTACAAGGAACCCTGAATACAAGAAAACGGACTACACAAATTCCGCACAATCGTCTCTGAAGTCTCATCCTTTCTGGGTCCCCTTATATATAAAGTGCATAAAGTATAGTATAGCTGGTAGATTAACAACCAGGATTAAGGATTCTAACCATGTTTAGAAGATTACCATGAATTAGAATAATTAGCATAATCTTGGTGTTAAAGAAGACATAAATTTTACAACTATTTATGCACAGAGGAATAGATGGATAGTTGTACATGGGATACATGAATGAATGAATGAGTAAAGGTTTAACCCTACAGGACTCGGGGTTATCACATTCGCCCACTCTACAGACAGAAAGCCCACAGCTAACAATAGGAATACAGTTTATTCTAATATTTAATCGCAGATAACATAAATAGTTAACACAGTTAACGCAGCTAATAGTTAAAATAGAGTTAAACGTTGCATTAATAAGTATTGGAGCCTTTCTTTGCACATTATAACCTTTAAATAAACAATTTAACAATATTTTAATACAGTGTTTTCCTCTTTTTTGAGATGTCGCTTAAAATTAATAAGTATTGGAGCCTTTCTTTGCACAATATAACCTTTAAATAAACAATTTAACAATCTTTTAATACAGTGTTTTCCTCTTTTTTGAGATGTCGCTTAAAATTTTTTAATATTGTTATAAAAATGAACATTCTAAGTGTGCAGTAACTAACTTGGGAACCCAGCTTTGCCATAAATTCTAAACTTTACTTTTTAAGTCGACCAACTCAACTTAGGATTTGGAACCCAAACTCAGAATTTCGATATTAGAATTTGAGGCAAATTGGTGAAGGAATTCATGAGTTATGATCGGACATGGAAACAAAAAAGCAGAGACTACTTTGTAAATATAGATTACACTTACAAAATGCAAAAAAAGTTGAGAAATTTCAAAATGAAAAGGAAAGAAGACGACAATCATATTCCACTGTTTTCTGGTGACCCCTGTATTACATTTTCTGGTGACCCCTGTATTATATTTTCTGGTGACCCCAGTATTATATTTTCTGGTGACCCCTGTATTACATTTTCTTGAGTTGAAGGATAAAAATATTTGAAGATATGATGTGAATGATGAAACCGCGGCCATTTTATAAAATTCTCAAATATTTTAAAAATTTCAATATCTAATGATTTTCCGTTGAATTTATAGATTCTAGTTTAAATTGTTTCATGTTGAAACCATCATTTATATACCCTCCTATATCCCCTTCATTACTTAAACCTTAACAATGCCGAGAGATAAAACGGCTTTTATAAATTTTTGTTTTAAGTTTTAGCCGCCGAAGCTTTCATGCCAAAAGTTTTAATTTCACAGTGGTGAGACTAATAAAACATTTAAAATAATATTATTTTATATTTGATGGAAATAATAATAGATATATTTACCATTTTCATACATCCATGGAAAATAGAATAACAAATTGTTTAGAAAAATAAATTTTTAAAGTTTTTAAAGGACTTTGCTTTTTACCAGTATATTTATTCACTTCACAATTTTACCGCTAGGTTGAAAATCAAGCGAAATGGGTTCGTGTACAGTGCAAGTGTACAATTGTTGTGGTTTTACGTTCATCGGACTATTTAAAAACAAAACTTGAATCTAACGGTCGTCTTTTTAATTTCACAGTTGTATGGGGACCACTGCACAAAGAAATTATTGCAATCTATAGATTTCAAACCTTGAATTCAAGCCGGCCATTATACAAATTCTATTTAAAACATATTTAGTTTAATATTGTTATACAATAAACTGAAAATATCCCAGGTTCTCCTATCCGACATATTGAGAATGCACGGAATGGACGAGAAAAAGGCGGAAGATGGAGCCTTAGCGGATTTTTCCGACGAAAATCTTCTAAAAATAGCGGCTCAGAGAGTGATCTTTATCTGGCAAGTGAATCTTTCTCCGGGTTGAGAGGGAGAGGGGGGAAAACAGGGGGGAAAGTGACAAACAACAGCGGATCATTAACAGGGAACATAGTGAGTGACATTCCCCCTCCCCTCCCTCCAAAAAGGTCAAACTCAAGTGGGGGAAGATTTGTTGATTCTCATCCCGGAATTTTCCCCCATCTTAAACCCGACTCCCAGTATCCTGACTCCGATCCTAAACCCTACTCCGGGTACTACTTTCATCCCAGCTTTGGGTATGTCAAGATTGGATCCTATTATGATCAACAAATCTCCAACTGGAGCAGACCTGCTGAATGTTTGTCAAGTCGGTCCAGTGGAGTGGACTCAGATCTTACTAGTTCTTTGGACCTGGCCCTAAGGGACCTGGACCGGAATGTAGAGTCCAGTAGTGAGAATGAAACCGGGTCCACAACTCAAAAATTCGTCCCGCATTACAACAAAACTCGTAGTTCTTCTGAATCTCGTGCCTCTGCTCGATCATCTCGGAGCAGTAGTCAGGGATCATCTTTAGCTCGGAGATCCAGATCTGCAAGATCTGATAGTGGGAGACAGAGACGGAGGCGAGATGAAGGTTCAGTTTTAAATGAGTCTACTGAAGACTACTCTAAGGATGGTTCTGATAAACTAAAATTTAGGAGTGTCCCCACCCATTCTCCATATATTCACACCGCCCACACTGTCAGCCTTGGCCCTGGAGTACTGTCTTCTAACTATCCATCACAAAATCACAATACTCAACGTTCAAATCTCATCTCTCCTCCGGCTCCCCCTCCTAGGGATATGAGGAGAAGACCTCACCTTGATCCACAGCTTGCAAGACCATGTTCATACTCATTTGAGACAATACGAGTACCTGGAGAAAACTGCCAACCATCCCTCCGTGATCCTAAAACCCTTCCTGCACCCATTAACCAACTTCCCATCCCACCCCGAGTACCACAGAGAAACAGATTATCCCTCTCTGATCAGTATCTCTGGGACACTGGAACTCCTCCTCTCAGAGAATCTAGTCAAAAATCTGTTGCTCCTAAAAGAGGAGCAGTATCCATCCCAACCACCTCCTCCTCTCCTGCTTCTCCCCTGTTTATTGATCCTGAACCACGGAGCAGGAAGCCTATCCTTCTGTACTCGTCTACTCCTGTGGTGAATATTGATGACAGTGTATCTGATTATCTCTCCGCTACTGAATTCTGGGCACCTCATCAGCAAAGGTTGAGTTCGCCCCCCGACTCGTTGACGGATAATATGTCGGAACGAAATGTAAAAACTCCAAATAGAGACAGTGCCATAGTATCAAATATATCAACTCCCATCCCAAACTGTGATAGTCAATCGGTCAGTTCATTTGAGAAGTCTGGAAAGTCTAGTCCAACCTCGGTAAGTTCAAAAGACTCAGGTTGCTCTGAACCTAAAACTAGCAGAAGCCTATTATTAACCCCGCTACCTCTGGTTCCAGAAACCCTAGTTTCACCTTTATCTGGTTCTAATGAAGAATCTCTTCCCGGTTTCAGTACCAGGAAACGAAGATCTCATTTCCGCGAAGCAATTTCAGAACTTGAATCTGTTTGTAAGAAGATAGATGCGGACGAGGATTTATTGGACCGGGCGGAGAGACGAGATCTACCAACCCTTCATCAGGAGCTCATCTGGAGAGGACGAATGGAGACCGGAGATACAACCTCACATGATTCATCTGTAGAGCTTGGGTTCTCAGATATAGACAATATTATGAACTGGAACACTTCCAGTTCATTTGAACAACTCAACTCCACACCTTCAAGACCCAGGACACCAGGGAATCGAAGAGCCGGTGTCTCTGACAAAACTCTGGATGATATGGCATTCAGGATGAAAGCAAGTGCCAACAAGATTCCGACAACTATGGCAAATAGTATAGTATTGTCAGATCAGAGTTATCTTCTCCTATCCCCCTTGGAACAGAAGGATAAACTGCCTGGAGCAGAAGAACCTGTGGATGAAGATGAACCTAACATAATTGTTGATGATGTCACCTTCAGAAACTCTAGAGATGTTAACGCCGGAAATATTCGGGATCCCCAACCAAAGTTTGGTATCCCGGTGGGACCTATCACAGGAGGGGCAATATCTGACTATCTGCACGCTGTGCCACAGGAGAAATACCGCAGTACATTTCACCCTATGAAAAATCCTGACTTGGTTAAGGACGACCTGGCATTCCGTCAACTCCGGAAGGATGATAATCCATCTGATCCGGATCATTTGGGCATTGTAAAAGATCCGCATGGTATAATTCTACCACGACGGGTCTGGCCATTCAAGCAAGAATCAAAATCTTCCCATCCCGACTTTTATCCAAATCCCAATAGACATACCAAAGTGATGCGATCTTTATCTGAAGGCATGACAGAGATAATACGGAAGCAGAGTAGTAAACCTTCTGCTGAGATGAATAATCTCTTTTCATATCAAGATATAGATGATATTGAATCCTACAACTGCATGAGATACAGTCTTGAGAAGATGAATAAAGAGAAAGAAGAAGCAGAGGCGGAAAAGAAGAAGAAGAATAAGAAGGAGAATAGAAGATCCGCCTCTGTTGGGCGAACAGTCTTTGAAATCCTCAGATATGGATTAGGTTCTGAATCTGAATCTGAATCTGAATCTGAAAAGGCAGAGATTGAGATTGACAAAAAAGTTGAAATAGATGAAGGAGTAATTATGAATGAAGAAGTGGAGAATGAAAGCGTAAATATGAAAAATGAGGATGAGAGCTTTTACTCACAACAAGTGAAATCTCATCTGGGGAACCAAACTTTCCTCCAAGATAAGATAAGAGAAATATCCCAGTATTTAGAAAGACCTGGAGAAGAAAATAAACCCCTAGTCTGTGCAGAAGAAGGAGAAATGTTTGACGGAGTGATGAGTTTAGTTTCCTTGCCCCAGGACTCTAATTCAGTCAATCCTAGTTTTACAACGTCAAGCAAACCTACGGACCAATCAAATACCAACCTTGAAACTGAAGAGGAATCTACTGTTCAAATCTCTGATGCAGTTGAAAACAAGGCTTGCACACAGGAATGGAATGATTCAACTCTAGGATTGTTTTGTGTCGTGACGAATACATTAACTAATGGTTTGTTTTCCTTGTTTCCCAATAGTTTCTGGGTCAATTCTTATCATTGAGAAATCAGGGCAGGTTCAAATCTTAATGATAGATCTTAAACTTTAGTTTTAGGCCATCTGATAACTTGGGATTTTTAGCACTTTTCACTATCATAAACGATGTTTAAACATTAAGTTTTTTTTAGATTATTGCAGTAAAAAATGTGATTTTTTACATATTAATATTGCTTTTTTAGTTTCTCGTGGTGTGAATTAAAATGATTAATGAATCTATATTTGTGATGAATTTCAGGCCAAATCCATTCGTTTGATCCTCTATTAATCGCCGGCATTATAAATGGCGGGAAAGTGATTTATTGTTGAACTGAAAAATTGGAAGATTTCTGTATGGGGATCTAGGGTGGGTTCGGGATACAAATAATGAATTACGTTTTGGGGTTAAGTCTGGGATAAGATTAATCTATCCCTCTTTTTGTAATTTTCTGGCCAGACCCCAAAAATATTTGGAAACTGAAAAAAGCAAGAGGGATNTCTACTGTCGATTCTGATTTCATCTGAGTTAAAATCACGATGTCGAATTCAATTTATTAAAATTTGGCAGAGTATGGTATCATAAACACACCTCCTAGCATCCAATCATTCTCTAATCCAGGAGCCCGGTGAACCACAGCCTGTAATATATGCAGACCCAGGACACAACCTTGAGGAACCCCGCAAAGGCCATTTTTCCCCTGGGGAAGATAAAAAAGATGGCAATAATAATGGTTCTTGTCTAATAGTTCAAACTGTTCTCATTCCCGAGACGAGATCAAACGGAGAACTCTTGCTAGCACCGGAAGGAGAGGGTTGGGCGGAAAAACTCTCTTGGGAGAGGTCAGAGACCGAGGGACGGGCGGAGAAGGGGCGGAAGGAGAGTCTAGTCCACCGAGCAGCGGAGGCTCTAGGACTAGATGAGAAGGCCGTGGCAGGTGAAGAGTTTGGTCTGCTGACCCATCCAGCCACCCTTATCCTTGTCTATACCCTAGCTACCCTGCACAATATACTTGGAGTTGACCTACTTCAGGCGCTCTCTTATGCTGTACTCATAATTTGCATGCTTTGTCTTGTACTCACATGAACATCTTACATGTGTACTGTAAAGGGAGATTGGTTGTAATTCCTAGAGACCCTCCCCTTAAAGAGGGCCATGTCCGATTCACAACAATACCCAATGAATGAGATATCCTTATTTTTCAAGCTAAAAAGTTATGGTTTATTGTTGTTTTTCTAGTATGAGAAGTGTTTATTTCCAACAATTTACTGCATTGCTTATGTAGCAAGAAATCCGGAAGTAACTTTTATAGAGAAGTCACAATTGAAAAGAACCAATTTTTTAGAGAGAAATCATGGATATATCATCCATCATTAATCTGGAAAAGCTGTTCAGGGAACCGTTCTTGATCGGACATGTCGCTCTTTAAGTTTAGAATCCCTTGAAATTCCGTGTACAGTCCCTTTAAATAAATAAGTAAAGTAAGATTTTCATGTGAATTAAACAGTTTTGTTATCCTGTCCAGTGTGTCCAGAGTCCGAATTTAATGAATTTGAGCCGCGTCCCAAATCCGCCAATTTTTATTGAGAGCCGGCTTAAATATTGAAACATTGAATACAATTTTGAGTGGAAACAACCGTATTTGAGCCGCGTCTCAAATTTAGGTTGCGGCTAAAATTCTTTAAATTCGGCCTCAGCCTACCTCTCATTGATTTTTATTTCCTAAAATTGCAACAGAATGCAGAATTATTTTTCTAAACTTTCAGGAAATTAAAAAAAATATTACGATGAAGCACAGCATGGTGGGAGGTATTTGCAAAGGCCACAAACCTTATTGCACAGACAAAAAATTGGGTATCTTCTTTAACATTTTTTTCATCAATTATCCCTTTCGACCCCCCCCCCTGCCCCCCCATACTTGCTATATTCCAGTTCCCCTTCTTTTCAATTCCCCTCCCCCAAATTTCTCAACAAACCCGTCCCATCTATTGCAAAATTCGATTTCTCTAATTAAGATTATCATAGTATGATGTATTGAAAGACTGGAAAAACAGATTTTATGTATATATATTATTTAAATAAAGATATATTTATATAATATGATTCTGCGTCATAAACCTGCACAGGCATTAAATGGATAATGTACATACACCATAAAAGGATGAAAGTTTTAAAATTCTTTTTGTTTATTTTTGGAAGAAAAAGTTGGCATGTTTATGTTTGATTTTGAAAGGTTCATCCTTATTGGTGGGAAGGTTTTGCACTGGGTTCTTGATCTGAATTTTGTAATTGTTCAACCTTGGTTCTTTGTCCTAAACCTTGGTTCCTTATCCTAAACCTTGGTTCCTTATCCTAAACCTTGGTTCTTTGTCCTAAACCTTGGTTCCTTATCCTAAACATTGGTTCCTTATCCTAAATCTTGGTTCCTTATCCTAAACCTTGGTTCCTTATTTTAAACCTTGGTTCCTTATCCTAAACCTTGGTTCCTTATCCTAAACCTTGGTTCCTTATTCTAAACCTTGGTTCCTTATCCTTACCCCAGTTTCTTATCCTAAACCTTGGTTCCTTATCCTAAACCTTAGTTTCTCATCCTAAACCTTGGTTCCTTATTCTAAATCTTAGTTCCTTATTCTAAACCTTGGTTCCTTATTATAGATCTTGGTTCCTTATCCTAAACCTTGGTTCCTTATCCTAAAACTTGGTTCCTTATTCTAAACCTTTGTTCCTTATTGTAAACCTTGATTCCCTATACTAAACCTTGATTCCTTATTCTAAACTTTAGTTCCTTATCCTAAACCTTGGTTCCTTATCCTAAACCTAGGTTCTTTATTCAAACCTTGGTTCCTTATTTTAAATCTTGGTTCCTTATCTCAAACCTTTGTTCCTTATTCTAAACCTTGGTTCCTTATCCTAAACCTTGGTTCCTTATCCTAAACCTTGGTTCCTAATCCTAAACCTTGGTTCTTTATCCTGAACCTTGGTTCCTAGTCTTAAAGTTTAGTTCCTTATCCTAAAGTTTAGTTTCTTATTCTAAACCTTGGTTCAGGTTTCTAATCCTAAACCTTGATTTTCTAATCCTAAACCTTGATTTCCTAATCCTAATCCTGGTGGTTTCCAATCACCATATTAAAGCTTATCTTTTCAAGTTTTAATTTGCGTAATTTTTAAAAATTTTCCATTTAAATATGTTCTTTAGAAAAAACATCCTCGTTTTAGAACAAAGGCAAGTTCAAGAACATAATTTGAAAACAAAGGTTTATCTGCACTGAGAGCATAGTACAAAGGTTTATCTGCACTGAGAGCATAGCACAGAAAGGTAAAACATATTGTTGTGATGGACTCTAAATGTAATTTCATGAGTCCCGGCAGCAACAATTGAAAAATGACATGTCTGATTCCAAACTGTACCCTTAACATATATAGTAAGATCCATCTATTCTTCCTAAATTGTCTCAGCACAATAAATCCGCAAGTTCATTTACCAGGCTGTAAGAGATCTTCAGACGAAGGTATATTATGTACCGTAGTTTTACTTTACCAAGGGTTCCCTGGACCAATTTTGTTTACAAAACATCCAGAGCGCAGCGAGGTTTTTTTTTGTTTGCACCCCGCGGTTAAGTAAAATTTTTAATTTTCCGAAAAAGCAGTTGTACACAATTTTATCTACTTTTGAGATGATGCGAATTTTTTAACGAAAACTTTGCAAAGCGGATCTTTATTTTACTTAATTGTCCCCAGGGGACGTTTAAGTAACTAACGTTCCTCTGTGGGGGTCTGCAATGTTGGTAAAATGGTACACACTACACAGTCATTGCAGTTTACACATTGCAACAGGGTATAGGTTTTCTTCAAGGCAGTATATTCAGACAGCTGCTTGTCACAACGTTATGCAAATACAGGCACAAGGCATATCAACAAAATTATCATGCTGATTTGAGGCCCAGGGGGAGGGGTAATAGTCCTTTGAGGAGGGGGGGGGGCTTTGGGGGTCGTTTTAAGGGGTAGATTGATATGAAATAAGGGTTTCATTCACGAGTTACGTCGATAGACGTAATTTCAAGTGACCTTTCAATTTTAGAGTGGTAAGTTAACAATTCACAGCGGTACCCTTTAAACCTTTTTCACATAAACAGCGAAGAAGATATCGGGGGTTTCTCTCTCTTTCTCTTTTGCAGCGTAAATCCGATAGTCACTTGTTTTAAGAGAACCGGAATTAAAAATAATCAATATATTAATATTTAAAAAAGAGAGATAACTCCATTAACTTTTATTAGACACACATTAAAGGTAACCGTTGTGAATCATACATGTCATTTATAAAGGGAGGGTCGATTTAAAAAAACGTCAACAGTCCCATTCTGATTGGAAAATATACATGTTTATTAATGACTCGGGGATAATTATTTTTTTTACAAAATTAAAAATTATTGTTTTTTATATGTCCACAGCGAAGGATTCATTTTATGGTGTCAAATTCATATTTCTTGATATTTAAGGACAATTTTTTATATTTTTTGTTGCATAAGATGTTCTAACCAAACGTTGATTCAATATATTTTTCCTATTCTTATATATCAGAAAAAAAGTTGATTTTAGTACTTATACACAGTTTAAAAATAACAAAAAATGAACATATAAACGAACATGGTTACCCACAAAGGATGTGACTGTAAAGACGACCTAAAACTTTTAAAGTATGACGATTTAAAGCTTGATTGAGTAGATAAACTAAATGATTAAGCACAGAAATAATCCATGGCCTCAATGAACCCTGAATGCAAGAAAACGGATCAAACAAATTCCGTACAAGTCTCATCCTTTGTGGTTTAAACTAACAAAATAAACTCATTTTATTTGATTTCAGAGTTTGAGGAAGACGCCCCTGAAAACCCTCTCTAATCCTACCCTAACTACTAACGGAATCTTTGTATTGAAAACCCTACCTGGAAAACCCAACCTAACCCAACCAATTTATCCTATACTAAAATCAAGAGAAGAGAAAGAGTTGTGGAATTTTTTTTACTGGATTGACTAACTTTTAGAAAATATAATTCTATCAATTAGTTTATTAATAGCAAACAGCAAAAAAGTTATTGTCAATCTGCAGTGATAACCAGAAAACTCTGGAATAGGAAGTCGACTTTTAAACTCAAGTTATGACGTTTTATAGCGCATTGAACATGAGACACAGCAATTGTGCAACGTAAAAAGACCCATTTTACTTAATAAGAATTTGAGAACTTTCATATAAAACTAGTTGCTTCAAACAACTTTAAATGCACTTCAGAAATGCTATAATGTCGTCTGCCTATTCCACAGTTTTCTGGTTATGACTGTAGTTTTACAGTGGGATCTATAAAAATGGAATAGGAAGACGACTGTTAGACTCAAGTTATTATCTCGTTTACCAAAATAAAGAAAAAACAGCAATTTTGACAAGTCAATTTTTAAGCTATTGTCATAAACTGGTATTGATTCCATCATGCATGTATTAAATCAATGTGTATTTGATGTTGTTAAGAGCTTCATATAATTATTTAATTAAAAAACTAGATATCTGCCATTATTCCATTATCAGAAAGTTAAGAAGGCGACATTTTTTTAATTCTTCCGATGTCTCTTTAGTCTTTATATTTTAACCTGTATTTAAAACCATAACTTTGAGTCTTACATTCGTCTCTTTCTATTCACAGTTTTAAGGGTCTCACTGAGTCACTGTTACTGACTCTTTCTCCTCTTATTCAAACTCTCAGTGTGCTAAACCTATACATCCAGCTTTCAATAATTTTGTTGAATCTAAAAATATATATCTTATCATATATCTGTTAAATATAAAAGCATTATTTTTTAATACATCAAAAATACATATATTTTATTTACAAGGAGCAACCAACTCCGAACCAATTTATTTTGTTCACCATGAATTGATATTCATGGAAGGCTTCCCTTTCAGGGACAATAGACGTAATTTCAACATGACACCCTCCATCAACAAAGTGGCATGTAGGATTTGCAACGGTGTCCTTACGATGAATGAGATATCCCTGTTTTTCTCTTGGAAAATTATTTTCAATCGTGGTTTCTCTTTAAAAATAACTTTAGAATTTAAAACGTTTTTTGGATAGAAAACAACAACGATTTCTTCCTCTTAGATAGAAGTATAAAAGCGTACGCATACGGATACAGATTGTCACATGAAATTGCATCTACACTTCTTTTAACTTAAGGAACTTTGGGACCAATTTTAAAGTTAAATATTTCGAATGTCGTCTTCTTGACAAATTTTTTCAACTCAACTTAAACGAGGATGGATTGGAAAAAATTCCCGCACATACAGAGCTACCCACAAAGGATGAGACTTCAGTTTGCTCTTATTTCTTATATTTAAAGTTCCTACAGCTTTATACTTGCTTTGTTTGCCAAATAGTTTACAATGATACCTAAAAGGAACTATAATCAATGGAGGAATACCGAACCAACCCTTCAAATTAACATGGTAACCAAGTTTAAGCTTGTCATTGAAGTCTCATATCCTTTGTCAGTAACCCTGTATCGTTGTAGTAGAATAGTAGAATATGCTAAATTCTGATTATTTACCGTCGTCTTCTATATAAAAACAATTCCTTAAAGTCGTCTTCTTTTAGAAGTAAAAAAGTAAGAATGTAATGGATAAATTGGAGTTTCTGACTAATATTAAATTAATCTACATATTCTATGAAAAATACATTATTTAATAATTAAGTACACAATTTTGCTTGAATCGAAAAATTTAAAACATAAGACGACATTTACAAAACTCTTGCTCTAAATCTTTTGAAAATTAAATGGTTAAGCCCCCCCCCCCCTCCCTTTCCCACACATTTTCCTGTAAACGCCCCTGTTATGGAGTACGTAACGGTATTCATGTACATAGTACATTTTACATAATACATTTTACACTGCAAACACTGAAATGTCGTCCTCCTTCTATAATGCAGGGTGTCCCACGAAACATGACAGTTTGTGAATAGTTTTGAATGTCTTCTTATATATATTGTATATATATTAACGATTTTACCATAATATGACTACTATATAATCTTTTTTATCCTTCCTTTAGGTATATACAGTAAAACCCTTAATAACGAATACATCGGAAAAAGTTATCAAATGTCGTCTTTACAATTTGACAATAAGTTTTATACTATATTACGTAAATTTCAGTGTTTGCATAAATAAATAAATAGCCATGAATATGCGGGAACAGTTTTAGAGTTCCATATAATCATTTAATTAAAAAAAAACTAAATATCTGCAACAATCCATTAACAGAAAGTGAAGAATACGACATTTGATGAATTCTTTCGATGTATTCGTTATTAAGGGTTTCACTGTATCAAACAACTTAACAAATTGTGGAAGAAGACATTTTAACTATTCACCAACTGTCGTGTTTCGTGGGATACCCTGTATCTTATAATATTTTGGAATTGTTGTTTTCATTGCATTTGAATGGATTACAGCTTCTTCTTTGCCCTAAAAAGCATGGTGGACATATGCAGTTAATCCGGGATTTCCAAATGATGTCTGCCTGATTCGTAACTTCTGCCTGATTCGCCTGATTCATAACTTAAAATTTGAGGGACAGAGTGGAAGAGGATAAGAGATTTTTTTTACTAGAGAAAGCAAAGCCAAAAATCAGTCTGTTGTTTAAAGGGGCTGTAAGCGTAATTTCAGTGACTCTCCATGCAAAGGGGCAATGTCCGATTCACAACAGTACCCTTGAAACCTTTGTTTGATTAATAATTTGGAAGACCGTTTTTCTAGATTTAAATGTGTTTAGATCTAATAATTTCTGTATTTTTCCTACATGAAAATCTAATTTATACTTGATCGGACATGCATGCATGGAAAGTATCTTGAAAATGAACTAACAGTCCCTGTACTGGTTTGTTGAAATATCTAAAGCGTAGCAATGACGGAAAATTGGTTTAAACTATACTCAAAACAATCGATATTACAGACATCAAGTGAAAATTAGTTTTTGAATTTTTAAATGTTTTATTATTTTATAACTTTATGCTCATATTAAGGACAGGGTGAGGGGGGGGGTGCTACTGATCTTTTCTGTCTCTGATAATCAAGTAATAATCCCCTATTGGACAATTTATTGAACTATTACTCATCAGTCGTCGATATCGTCAAATGTAGGTTTTTCAGATAAATTAGATTGTACAAAAAATCTAACCTTTCAGGGTTCTTCCAAATAACGTAGGTAAAAGATTCACAAATGGAAAGAATTATTTGGCGTACAGCCTAAAAGAATATTTGAGTATATAACTTAGTTTGCCCCTGTTTGACAATATAATAATTCCATTTTTTGGACAATTGCTCTTAAAAACACAATTTAAAGGGCTAAAATGAAGAAATAAATCTTTGTGTATGATTCTGCAGTGAGGCTTGTAGCTTCGCGCTACTGCAGTGTTGTTTAGCTTGTATATTTTATCAAATAATGGCGAAACGTAAGAAGTAAAGCAGGATTTTAGATAATTTTTCGACAATTTTTAGCTGAAGATGATATTTTCAATGATTTTTACTCATGATATTCGACCATTTTTCGTTGCCAATGAGTACTGACCTGTAAAATCCGACCCTATGTTTTTTTTCAGTTTTGACCTTTAAATGGCGTTTTTTAAGAGCAATCATACAAAAACGTTTAATGGAACAAACTTTTTTATCATTGTAGAATTTTTCCCAAGTTTCCTTTGAAGGGGCGTCGTCTTTTTACAATTGCACTATCCTCAATAGGAACAGGAATTGGTTTGGACATACAAGAAAAATTGAGAAAAGAAAATTGCCAACCTGGTTTTTGTTTTTGTTAAACGTCAAAAAATTCACTAATGCAAGCGGGGGAAAAGATCTTCATTTATACTTCGTCTTTGGTATCTAAATATCCGAGTTGAATCACGTGATTTCAATAACGATGAAATCGTTTAAATTCGTTAAAAATTGAAAATATTTTTTGCAAAAAGAAAAATCAAACATTTTCAAAATGTGAAGACAGTATTCAGTGGTTTCTTAATTACGCCATAGCAACATATTTTAAAATTTTTAATTTTTCTCTCTTATCGTCATTTTTGTATGGCAATATTTATTTCACAGAAGTTGTTCAGGCCAACATAAAATACCCTTAAAAAAGTAAAAAATATTGAGATTTCAAAATAAATATTTTTAAAATCGGCCAGTTGCAAAAAGTTTAATTTGTTTAGTAACGTGAAACCAGTGAAAACGGCCCAATCTTAATAGTTAATCCATAATTGCTGTGGTTGCAAAGCTTGCCATTGTACGGCACTCGTCAAGCAGAAAAAGTTAACTTGAAAAAGATTAGTTTTTTACTTAATATGCTAAACCCTGATGCATATTCCTGGCAAATAATATGTAATTATTGTAGAGGCTTGAATGCAACCAATTCTGAATTCACAGAATAGGGGAGATGTAACCATGAATGCAACCAATTCACAGACAAACAGCCAGACATATATATATACAGGGGAGTATGTATCCATCCATGTATGGATATGTGAGTCATAAACTTTAAACTGGTTGGGTTTCTCTCTCTCTCTCTCATGGTTAAGCTCCAGGTTGGGTTTAGAGCTCAGTCTTTGCACACCTTTACTCAGGGTGAACACTTACATACACACAACATACTCATATATGTACAGTTACATACTGTACATGTACAGAAACAGAAGGCGTCATAAAGAGCGCAGTGATAAATTAGTGAAAGTTAATCAAAGTGCCCGGAATTATCTTCAGGTTTAGATTGCGTATACAAGGATGGGTTTGAATAAGTTTCTCCAGGTTCTAAGTAAAGCAAGGAAGGATATAGCTCAGCGTTATCAAAATAAGCGTCCTTCGTAATTTCTCAGTTTCTTTGTCAGAGTATACAGTAGGGAAGATTTAGATTGGAAGTAGTTAAATAAATAGCACAATGTTGCAGAAGAATAAAGTTAAAATAATCTTTTTACTTTTAGAAGTAAAAGTTTCATAATCTTATAAACATTTTAATGCAATAATAAATTGAGTTTTTTTTAAACGAAATGAGTTTTAACGAGTAAGAAATTGTTGTTAAAAAATATATAATGAAAGTTTTCAGAAAAATTTTAAGTAAAATTATCAATTTTTCGAAAAAGTCTTTTTCACAACACAATTTTATCGTCTTTTGAGATTAAAATGTGACATTTTTCTCACGAAAACTTGGCTGACCAGGATGTTTCTTTACTTTACTTTCCCAAAGGACAATAAATTTGACTGAACACCCTATACTGTTGATTTGACTGAACACCCTATACTGTTGATTTGACTGAACACCCTATACTGTTAATTTGACTGAACACCCTATACTGTTGATTTGACTAAACACCCTATACTGTTGATTTGACTGAACACCCTATACTGTTGATTTGACTGAACACCCTATACTGTTGATTTGACTGAACACCCTATACTGTTGATTTGACTGAACACCCTATACTGTTGATTTGACTAAACATCCTATACTGTTGATTTGACTGAACACCCTATACTGTTGATTTGACTAAACATCCTATACTGTTGATTTGACTGAACACCCTATACTGTTGATTTGACTGAACACCCTATACTGTTGATTTGACTGAACACCCTATACTGTTGATTTGACTAAACACCCTATACTGTTGATTTGACTGAACACCCTATACTGTTGATTTGACTTAACACCCTATACTGTTGATTTGACTGAACACCTTATACTGTTGATTTGACTGAACACCCTATACTGTTGATTTGACTAAACACCCTATACTGTTGATTTGACTGAACACCCTATACTGTTGGGGGAATCAGGTTAGTAATGTTGATCAAAAGGCGGTTAGAAAATATGTAAGTGAAATTAAGCTCCATGAATGAGTATTTTTGTATATAAACTGAATTAAAGAATTAGATTTTTGCAAAATTAACAACAGTAAAAAACATTTACATGTAATAGAAAATGGAATTAATAGCAAATAAAATAAATGGAAGGAATAAATACCTAGACAAGAAATTAATAGAAAGATTGATTCTTGTGAAATGAAACAGTAAGAAAGAACTGAACACTTGCCACAAACTCTAATTTTCCAATCTCTACATTTTTTAACCTGATGGTGTAAATCTTTGATATTTCAAACTTGGACTTTTTGATAACCTGGCAGAATAAATGAATGAATAAGTAAATATAGATATGAATATGAATATTGAATATAACCTGGATAAATGAATGAAATGAATATGAATATTGAATATAACCTGGATAAATGAATGAAATGAATATGAATATTGAATATAACCTGGATAAATGAATGAAATGAATAGAATATTGAATATAATCTGGATAAATGAATGAAATGAATATGAATATAAATATGAATAACCTGGATAAATGAATGAAATAAATATGAATATAAATAACCCGGATAAATTAATGAAATGAATGAATAAGAATATAAATATGAATAACCTGGATAAATGAATGAAATGAATATTAATATGAATAACCTGGATAAATGAATGAAATGAATATGAATATGAATATGAATATGGATAGATGAATGAAATAAATATTAATATGAACAACCTGGATAAATGAATCAAATGAATGAATATGAATATGAAGTGAATAACCTGGAAGAATGAATGAAATGAATATTGATAACCTGGATAAATGAAAGAATGAAATTAATGAATATGAATAAACAGAATGAATATCTATGGAGAACTATTTTAAATCGTGTTTGCCAAATAAATGTCAGAGAAAGAAAACTTAAAACTGAAAAATGTAAACTCGGGTTTCTTAAAGGGAGTGTGTGCGTGAAAAATGAAATAATTTGTTTTTATCTGATATTTTATTGATGAGAGAATTGTGATAAACCGTTCGTCGCTTAGCGCCGGGTAGTCAATAAGGGAAATCCTACAGTTGGTTTATCGGTTAAATCATATAGATAATTTAAAGCTGATTCTTGAATTTTTGTTGTAAAAAGATTCCAAATTCCGAACTCTTATCCTACTAACCAATGTTAAATTCTGACAATTTTCTTCCCTTTTTCTATTGAATAAATCCGCATATCATTTTTATTAAGAAATACTAAGAAATAATTAATTTTCAGAAAGAAAAACAAGGATATCTTAATTATTGTTTCCCAGGTATGAAAAAGGGTACCGTATCTAGGATATCAGGCATGCCCGTTTTTCAAAAGAGGGTCGCATAAAAATTACGTTGTCAGTCCCTTTAAGATTCTTGATTATTATTAGTTCAGAACCAGACAGTCCCTTTAAGATTCTTGATTATTATTAGTTCAGAACAAGACAGTCCCTTTAAGATTCTTGATTATTATTAGTTCAGAACCAGACAGTCCTTTTAAGATTCTTGATTATTATTAGTTCAGAACCAGACAGTCCCTTTAAGATTCTTAAATTATTATTAGTTCAGAACAAGACAGTCCCTATAAAATTCTTGATTATTATTAGTTCAGAACAAGACAGTCCCTTTAAGATTCTTGATTATTATTAGTTCAGAACAAGACAGTCCCTTTAAGATTCTTTTTTATTATTAGTTCAGAACCAGCCAGTCCCTTTAAGATTCTTAAATTATTATTAGTTCAGAACCAGACAGTCCCTTTAAGATTCTTGATTATTATTAGTTAAAGACAGTCCCTTTAAGATTCTTGATTATTACTAGTTCAGAACAAGACAGTCCATTTAAGATTCTTGATTAATATTAGTTCAGAACAAGACAGTCCCTTTAAGATTCTTGATTATTATTAGTTACAAGACAGTCCCTTTAAGATTCTTAAATTATTATTAGTTCAGAACAAGTCAGTCCCTTTAAGATTTCTAAACAAAGGATGATAAATTCAATATTAGCTTCAAAAAAAACATAAAATTTTATCTTATTACATAACCTTTTTGGTAACAAATAATTGTGCATTGTTGCAAAAAAAATCTATATTTGACGAGGCATTTTGAATGAAAGTTCAATTTGTTATTTGAATAAATTGTTTGTAATGTCGTATAGACCAGATTTTGTTTAAAGAGGATTATCTTCTCTATACGTAAAAACCTCTATATTATTGTAACCAGAATTATTTCAGTGCATTCACTGATAGAGAAATACAGCTGTGCAATAAAGTTATACAAATCATTTATTTCAAGATAAGACAGAAATAAATGATAACGACCTTTCCAAGGAGGTTGTCCAGGTTGACATCTCTAATGCTTCTATACTCCGAGCTCTCAGGACGCAGAGAGACGAAGTATGAAGGGGGGGGGAGGGGGAGAGAGGAACGCCCACTCTACCTCTACCAGCGATTCTAAATAATAGAATAAATATGAATTTGTTTGTTTCTTGTTAGAGAGTAATGGTTTTTGAATGGACCTGTATTTACTATCGAACTCAGCGCTATAAAACTTATAATAGTGAATAGAAATATAGACTTTCCAATATGTTTTCATGAGAAGATGAGCGAGTATATCAGATAATTGTATACCTGAATATTAATTCTGATAGGAGAGTTGCAGCGCAGGTTAGTGCAAACTGAAGTATTTGATTCAGTTTTATTGTTGTACAGTATACACTGTACATATACCGGTTTACAATCAGGATTCTATGTATATAATTTATCCTTCTCCAGGGTCCCTGCAGTACAGTAAGGAGCGGGGGGAAAGAGAATANTTCTGTATATTCATCCTTCTCCAGGGTTCTACTAATACAGGAAGGGGGCCGAAATATTTGGTTCAATTTCTTCTATGTATGTACAGCTTGTACAACATTGGGGGGCAGGAAAAATTGAAAATGGAACATTTTCAAAGCCAGTGAAAGAAATTGTAACATTCATATGCAATAAAAACATTTCATTACAGGAATAATTACATGCATTAGATCTAATACAGTACATTATTGTTGTAAATAACTAGAGCACAGATTATGTACATTCAACATAATTATTTGAGAGTTCAACTGTGACACTGTTCTTGAAACAGTACAGGAACAATTAAGTCCTCAAATCAGTGACAAAAAATCTGATAGATCTGATAATAAATGACAAATCTTGAAACTGCATGAAACCACATTCAAGATGGTACATTCCAAGAATGTGTTTAACGCTCAATATTCAACACAACATCTGAATCAGAACAAGTGAATAAAGAGTTCTGTTCAGTGCTGAGTTTAAGCATATTCTGTGTGATGCAGAAATAAACTCACAAGAATTGCTTACAAGAGAGTGTAATTCATTTACATGAGAGAATAATGCAGAGCTTTGATGCATAAAAATATCTCAAATGGGAGAAAATGTATTTGAAAAATAACACTACATCTCCTTTTCACTTGGATGAGAAAATAGATCTGCTCAAGCAGGATCTTGTAAAATAAACTCATGGTCAATATCAGTGAAACTGAAATTGACATTGGGACTTCAGTCTTTATTAAACCACCTGTAGCAAGGATAGACTGAAGTCTATAATTGACCACCTGGATCAAAGGGATAGGAGGTGATCACAAACTGCGATCTATGACATCGAATTTCTTGAATAACAGATTGGATGGAACATTCTTTATTTGCAGAAATTCTAATGGCACCAGCACTGAGACTTACAATAAAGAAATCAGGGATTATCTTAGTTCTTGGCTGTGCGGAATCAGAATTTATACCGACATGTACAAACGATTTAGTATCATGGGTTAGATTTAGCAGCTGAGACCTGACTTCTGTTCTCTTCTTGATAACATCATCCTCTGACCCTATCATTGAAAAGGAATTCACCCAGTTAAGAGAGTTGGGTAGATCATGGTTACCAGAAGTATCAGTTTCATGGATTTGCTTGAACTTAGCTAAATTGTGTTTAACTGGTTTGTCATGCATGTGACAGGGTAAGACTAGTTGTCTATGATTTGGCTGAGCTTCTCCTTTATCTGAACCAGGATTAGCAGGATTGGAGGAATTAGCTGGTGAGAAACCTCTTTTTGATAGAAGAGGTTTAAGTTTTCTGCATGGGGCAGGAAATGAAGTGCTGCTATGTTGGACTTGTGACGGCTCTTCATCTGAGCTGCAGGAGCCATGAGTTGATGATGAGGTCACAGACACATTCGATTGTACATAATGTGTAGCTGTAGAAGTTCCTTGGAAGACTGTTCTGCACGGGGTAGGAAATGGAGTGCTGGTATGCCCAACTTGTGACAGCTCTTCATGCGAGCTGCAGGAGCTATGAGTTGATGATGAGGTCACAGACAAATACTTTTGTACATGGTGTGTAGCTGAAGCAGTTCCTTGGATGATTCTTCTGCGTGGGGCAAGAAGTGGAGCAATGTGCTTGCTTTGAAACTGCTCTTCATCTGATCTGCTAGAGCTATCAGGCGATGTTGAGATCACAGATGAGTCCAATTGCATATGATGTGGAGCTGTAGCAGTTCCTTGGAAGATTGTTCTGCGTGGAGCAGGAAAAGGAGTGCTATGTCCATCTTGTGACAAGTCTTCACCTGAGCTGCTGAAGCTATGAGTCGATGAGGTCACAAGAAAATCCAACTGCACAGGTAGTGTAGTTGGAGCAGTTCTTTGTTTGATAGTTCTGCGTTGGGCAGGAATCGGACATCTACTATATCCACCTTGTGACGGCTCTTCATCTGAGCTGCTGGAGCTTTGAGTCGATGATGAGGTCACAGGGGAAACTAATTGCACAGGTTGTATAGCTGGAGCAGTTCCACTCAAGATAGTTCTGCGCAGGGTAGGAATTGGAATTCTGCTATGTTCACCTTGTGAAGGCTCTTTATCCAAGCTGCTGGAGCTCTGAATAGAATTGGAGCTGGTGAAGTTTCCATAAGTGAAGAAATCAGAAAAGGATGAATTTCTTTTAAAGTCTTTCAGGGCTGAGACAGGAAGTGTGTGCGTCATATTCACAGAGCCACGAGGAAATGGGCTTGTATATTTAGCACTAAGAGAAGATATTCCTTGCACAGCACGCTTAGAAGTATNCCCCCCAAACAAACCTCTATAGTTGCGCCCAGGATGAGAGGGATCATTAATTGTAACACAATACATCAATGTTAACTAAGCTGTATAACATATAATATAATACAATAACAAGATAAACATGGATCTATCAAAACAAGATCAACATGGATCTATCGAAACAAGATCAACATGGATCTATAGAAACAAGATCAACATGGATCTATTAAAACAAGATCAACATGTATGTTTCGAAACAAGATCAACATAGATCTATCGAAACAAGATAAATATGGATCAAAAAAGATCATAATCAACATGGATTCATCAAAACAAGATCAACATGGATCCATTATTACAAAATCAACATGGATCCATGAAAACATGATCAACATGGTTTGTCAACTGAATAACCAAATTAAACCGATTTTATGTACATAGTTTATAGCTCAAACGATGATATCTAGATTATTAAATCTATAGATTGAAAACTCCAATCCTTGTTTTTTTCTCCATGAAGAAACTAATTGGCTGGTTTAAACCATTGGTTGAACCTCTAGCCTGTAATCTAGGCTGGTTAATATCTGATTCGTCTTCAATAATATTCAATTTTATTTTTCAAAATATAATTAGGAGCGAAACACAAGCTGAGGGGGGGGGGGGTGTAACCGCTGCATCAGCCTAAAAAAGGCAGGAAAACTGTCCTATAATGTTGCAAGCTGTTACAAACAGTTATAAACTATTTAACTTCTAGACACGTTACGAACTATTACGAACTGTTACGAACTGTTACGAACTATTACGAACATTTACGAACTGTTAAAACAAACATTTACGAATTCTGTTATGCGCATTGAGCATGAGAAGACTGAGAATTGAGACACATGAAGGAAATAAAAACATTATGGAATGTTGAAAAGTTGAAACTGGTTCTTTATGGTTCATCTCTCGTCAGTATAATCCCTAATTAGTTTACAGCTGATTGTAAACCTAAGAAAAGGTTTAAGAAGGGTAGAGTAGAGGTTTACGATAAACCTTTATTATGGGAACATCATCTGCTCGTGGGAACTAGACCCCCCTGAAGAGGGGGGGGGGCAATATTGATTTTATTACAACCTACAAGAAAAGTCTGGATTAGAAAGGTGATACAACGTCTAAAATGATTTGAATTTAAAATATGGAATTGAAAAAATAATGAATTATTAAATGAATGAATAATTTCTATTGATAGATTTTGTCAGGAAATTCCAACTTCTTAAAATACAATCCTTCAAAATCTGTCTTTACAGACCTTTCTTCATTCTATCCTGATCAGGGCTGACAAGATGATATTTAACAAAGATTGATAACCCGTCCAATACCCCCTCCCACCTGTCAATCAAATCTATACTCTGGATTTCAAACAAACTTCGCAATTTTTTCACAAATCCGCGATATTTGACAAATGTCAATTTTTAAGTAAAAAGGTTTTGATTGTTGAAAAAAACATCAAGTAAAAATGAAAGAAGAACACATTTTCAAAAAGATATTCTTTAAAATCAAGAATATTTAGATCGAAAGGTTCTACTTTTACTTAATTCCGTGCGAAGTAAATGTTCTATATACTGTTTAGTTTGTTATTTATTTAATATATGCGGCGATAAAATAATCTTTTTAGTTTTTTTGACTTTTCAATATCAGAATATTGGCTTAAATATTTGATATGCAATCTGTAAAAACATTATAGAAAAATGAAAGTAGAGGGTANGGGGGTAGTAATCCAAACGTTATCATTAATTGCAGTGATACTAACACCAAAATCTAATAAATATTGTACTACGCAACGCGTGCAGGTTTTTAAAACAGATCTTTACGTTGTTCACGTCAGAAAGAGATTATGGACCAAAATTGGGAAAACTTTTAGTGCTTTTTTTAAATTGTGAAACATAAGATAAGTACTTTTAAATGGTCGGATTAAATTATCTTCTCTTGGAAAGATTAATCCTCTTTTCTTGATAAAATCCGAAGTTTTGAATTATTGAATGATCGGATTATTTTTCCACTAGAATAAATGAGTTTAACTGAATAGTACAGTTAAAAGTTTTCAACTAAAAAGAAATTGTCTCCAGTAGCTGTTCTCTGAGTTACTTTCTTCCTTGGTTATATAAAATATACATATAGAACTTACTGGTTTCACTTCTTTTCATCTCTACAATGTTAAATGCTTCTTCACCAAAACATGATTATATTAATTTTTATGTATTTTATTAAGAATAACACAACTTTTTGAAAATTCCTTTCTAGAAGTTTTTATCTTAACCTTAGATCCATATCTACAGGGTGGTCTAGGCGGCATCCCTTAACCAGACAAATTGTTGACAGTAAATAATTTGCATAATTGTGCCCCCCCTGTCCCTCCTACCATGTAACCCCCCCCCCTTCTCCCTGGGTAGCACCACACCAGGGGGAATAGTTTTAAGAATGCCCACGGTGGTGTTCTGCACCTTGTAGTGATAGAAATCTTCCCTTCCATTGAATTCCCCTGTTTTGTTCTGGAGTTTATTACTAGTAGGAAAAGTAGTTTACATGTGCCTCAAAGTTTGATAAGGGAACTCGTTAGAACAACAGAATTTTCTTAGATTGGTTAAAAAATTTAAGATAAGTGGGGCGACTTTAATATGGAAATTTTGACGCAGGTGGCTAAGTGAAATCGAGAGCAGAGACACCTAGTGGCCAAAAATTGTTCTTTAACATATGTTTTAAGTACATCGTTTAAAAAAGAAATAAAGAATATTATGAAATATCAACTCTATATGAATGCCTCGAATTAAATTCGACGTTTATAGGTTGCAATATCTTAATAATTAATTTTTAATTTATCTGAATTATTTACGATCAGAGTTGAATAATGCAACTGGGTGGATTTGTATTGGTCTCACACTCTTGGATATAAGACGTTTTTAACCAATTTTTTTCCTCATATAGGCAACGGATAAAAGTAAATTTAGTAGCGATTAATGTCGAATTTAATTCAATATTAGCATATACCCACTTTCATTTTTCACGAACCTGCCTTTATCTTAGTTGGGCCAGAATCATTTAAAAGCTCACTTTTAAAAATGTTCCACTAAGTTCTGGCTCCTTGAACCAGGCTAGGTAACCAGACTCTAATTCTACGGTATGGGTTGAGTCGGCTAATTGAAAGCCACCACACTGGAGTGGGTGGAGGTTTAGCGCCGTGTAGTGAGCTGGGGCTAGGAACCAACCCTCAAGCTCTAATAATTAATTTTGGTCAAGGGGGGGGGGCGGGACCACCCTAGTTGTTTTGTTTACTGGAACCTACTGTATTATTAGTATACTGTGAGGATGGGTAACTAACAAGTTGCAATTGGAAAATGTTCTAAACGAAAGCAAATTACACATTTGAAATTCTGAGAAAATAATGAAAATGTAATTGTAAAAATATGGACTAAAAAACAAAGAAATTAAGTCTTTGTCACAAACTCAATTCTATACTAAGATATTTCAAACTTAGATTATTTGATCTAACAGAACCCTTCGTTTGAAATATCTAAGGTCTACGACAAATGTGTTGTTAAGATAAAGAAAATTAGAAAGAAAAAAAATATTATTATTGCTACAGTGAAACCCTTAATAACGAATACATCGAAAGAATACATCAAATGTCGTATTCTTCACTTTCTGATAATGGAATGTTGCAGATATTTAGTTTTTTAATTAAATGATTATATGGAACTCTTTAAAACTGTTCCCGCATATTCATGGCTATTTATTTATTTTCGCAAATACTGAAATTTACGTAATATAGTATAAAACTCATTGAAAAATTGTCAAGACGACATTTGATAAATTCTTCCGATTTATTCGTTATTAAGGGTTTCACTGTATTATTGTTATTTTAATCTTTACTAACATCTTTTTTATCATTTTATTATTTTTTACTCAATTATTATTTATCTTTTGATGAGAAAGGGTGTTAAAAAAATTACATTTCATTTATGTGCTTTTAACAACATACATATTAATGAAAATGATAGTTGTGACCTATGAAAGTCAATTTTTCTATAAATACTCTAATTCTTAATAAACCTTGTAAACCTTGGTAAACTTTTTTTAATGCATCCCTCTGTTGTCCACAACACATGTGAAAATCGTATTTATTATGTAATATACTAATATAATATAAATATATGTTAACGTTAAGTATTGCGAAAGCTTTTGATTTAGTTTGAAAAAAATAACCAATCTCGTTTGACCGTGTGAACCATGTCGTACAGACTAGATTTAGTTTATAGAGGATAATCATTTCTATACGTAAAAAACCTCTTTAATAAATCAGAATAATTCAGTGCATTCACTGGTAGAGAAAATACAGCTGTGCAATAAATTTGTACAATAATTTATTTCAGTGTAAAATAACATAAAACGACTTTGACCTTTCCAAGAGGGTTGGCGAGGTCGTCATTGCTCCTATACATCAACCTCTCAGGACGCAGAGAGATGAAGTATGAAGGGGGGGGGGAGGGGGAGAGAGGAAACGCCCACTCAGCCTCTACCGGAGATTCTGAATATTAATTCTGATTTACCAAGCAGCAGACTTTCGTCAACTGAGACCTAAATCTGGCTCAGAGCATACTGCAGTACAGTGTACAGTGCATACAGTACATGTTTATTTTCGTAATCAGGTTTCTGTATATTCATCCTTCTCCAGGGTTCTACTAATACAGGAAGGGGGCCAAAATATTTGGTTCAATTTCTTCTATGTATGTACAGCTTGTACAACAAACCATACGTTATTTAAATGTCGTTTAATTTGAATTCTATAACATAATTACAAAATATGTTTTTCATCAAAACCATATAAGAATTTAAAAAGCAAGAGAAAAAAATCGTAATTAAAAATTAAAAATATGAAAAAGTATATTATTATGTTCTAAATATTACACTAAACAGATTTAAAAACACGAAATATTTAACGCGTTACATTCAGAGGGGGGGGGGCGGATTTTTGAATTTATGAACCCCAAAAAATAATGGTTTAATTTAAATCGGTCTATAACTATCTAAATTTTGAATTCTGTAATTTCTTTGAACTTACATATTTAAGCGAAATTGATATCCAATAAGGTTCTTAAAAAGAATTATTTAACATTTGTAAATAATGTTCACATTCTTCTAATTCTTTTAAAGGGACTGTCGGCGTTACTTGAAGTGACCCTCCATTTACAGAGTGACATCCCCTATTCACAACGTTGTTTATTAAATCTGTTTTAAGTAACACTCACTATAATACTTAGGTCAGAGATAAGAGAGTTACAGAGATCGATAACACCTATAATATGCGATATTTTCCACGGCATGTTCTATTGTGTACAAGTACTGTACACGACCAATAAGAAGACATCTGTATTCAGGGATATTTAAGGATCCTTTGAATAGGAAATGCAAAATCTTTAAAAATAGACAGTATTCATAAAATATAGGCCTGCTCAGCCTATCCAGGGAGAGTGTATGAGCAGTCTGTGTAGTCTGTGAGTTAGGTTTAAACAAAACTAAAATTGTTTTTAGATTTTCAAAAATGAAATTTAGAAAAATTTTAAATTTTTGTCTGGTAATCTGTGTTATGTTTCTAGCAGGGCTATCCTACACCCTGGTTACTCCAATATTCCCAGCAGAGGTAGAATAACCCCTGTTTATAGAAATATTTTGTAAAAAAGAATATTATATGTTACTTTAGGTTAGATTCAAACAGAATATTAAATGTCAATATAGGTTGGATTTAAACAGAATATTAAATGTTACTTTAGGTTTGATTAAAACAGAATATTAAATGTCCATTTAGGTTAGATTTAAACAGAATATTAAATGTCAAAATAGGTTAGATTTAAACAGAATACTAAATGTCAATATATGTTAGATTTAAACAAGATATTAAATGTCAATATAGGTTAGATTTAAACAGAATATTAAATGTCAATATAGGTTAGATTTAAACAGAATACTAAATGTCAATATAGGTTTGATTTAAACAGAATATTAAATGTCAATTTATGTTAGATTTAAACAGAATATTAAATGTCAAAATGGGTTTGATTGAAACTGAACTTGAGAGGTCATGTTTGATTTCCAAATATTGTTTAGGCCTTGACTCGTGGAGTTTCCGTTTCAGAGTCTGGCATCGTTTTAGGTAAAATAGACCTGGCCGGTACGTCAAATCTATACTTTGCTTGTCTTCTGGTATGTTTGGGTATCTGCCTGTTTGTATCCAATAAACGTCAAAACGGCTGAAACGATCAGGCTCAATTTTGTGGGGGGCCTCACATGACCCCAGGGTAGATTTTTGGATTATCAATAGATCTATATTTTGAAAATCCACGAAAAATATTTTTATAAAGTCTGCGAACTTTTTTTTGATTTAAAATGTATACAAAGAGAAAATATTCACAACAATTAAATAGAACATGGGCGTGCAAAGCGCCCATAAAGGCCTATAGTTAAAGTAAACTTTTTAGATGAAAATCATACATTTTTTCGAAGGTAACTCCTATTTTTGACAAATTTATTTACGAAAAAATTTGATATATTTAAAATTAAATCAATATTATTTTGAATTTAAGGATCTGCATTTGTGACATCTCTATTCTGTATTCCCTTCTCCAGCAAATTGGTAACTTTGTAGACAAAAAGAAAAACTATAAATCTATCGGAAATAATATTTGGATTTAGGAACTTTACGTACAATTAACTTCAACAAAATTGCATCCTGTTTGAAAAGGCATAACTTTAATCTGACTTAATTTGATCCATAATTCAAAATTCGCTAGAAATAGTAAAAACGGTCATTTATACTAACATTAATATGACATAAAATAAATAAAATATCCAATATAAAAAATCTATATTAAAGGGATTAAAATTGGTTTTAAATTCAAGACTTACTGAACTTTTAACTAGGATCTCTAGTACCCCGTGGACCATATTTAACAAGGACCAATAGTTCACCGTGGACCATATTTAACAAGGACCTCTAGTTCACCGTGGAACATATTTAGCAAGGACCTCTAGTTCACCTTGGAACATATTTAACAAGGACCTCTAGTTCACCTTGGAACTTATTTAACAAGGACCTCTAGTTCACCTTGGAACATATTTAACAAGGACCTCTAATTCACTTGGGAACATATTTAACAAGGACCTCTAGTTCACCTTGGAACTTATTTAACAAGGACCTCTAGTAAACCTTGGAACATATTTAACAAGGACCTCTAGTTCACTTGGGAACATATTTAACAAGGACCTCTAGTTCACCTTGGAACTTATTTAACTAGGACCTCTAGTTCACCTTGGAACATATTTAACAAGGACCTCTAGTTCACCTTGGCACATATTTAACAAGGACCTCTAGTTCACCGTGGAACATATTTAGCAAGGACCTCTAGTTCACCGTGGAACATATTTAACAAGGATCTCTAGTTCACCTTGGAACATATTTAACAAGGACCTCTAGTTCACCTTGGAACATATTTAACAATATAATATATATAATATATATATTTATATAATTTACTTGCAAAAATTACTTTTATAATTCATTCGAAGAGGAAATTACTAATTTGTAAATATCAAAATCTTATTTGTTAAAATTATTAAACACTTTTTCTTATTTAGGTAGATGTATTTGGTGCAAAGTTTAGTTTCGCTATTGCAGGCATCTTGGCTGGTTTTTCAAATTTTTCATTTGGGTAATATTTAGAAATTGTGTAGAACATTTTTAGTAATTGCAGTAGAACATTTTTAGTAATTGCAGTAAAAGATTTTTAGTAATTGTGTAGAATACTATAGAAATTGTGAATTTTAGTAGTTGTGTAGAATTTTATCAATTGTGTAGAATATTTTTAGTAATTGTGTAGAACATTTTTACTAATTGCAGTAGAACATTTTTAGTAATTGCTGTAAAAGATTTTTAGTAATTGTGTAGAATACTATAGAAATTGTGAATTTTAGTAGTTGTGTAGAATTTTATCAATTGTGTAGAATATTTTTAGTAATTGTGTAGAACATTTTTACTAATTGCAGTAGAACATTTTTACTAATTGCAGTAGAATATTTTTAGTAATTGTGTAGAATACTAAAGAAATTGTGAAGAATACTTTTAGTAGTTGTGTAAAAAAATTTTATCAATTGTGTAGAACATTTTTACTAATTGCAGTAGAACATTTTTAAGTAATTGTGAAGAATATTTTGAGTAATTGTGTAAAATATTTTTAGTAATTGTGTAGAATATTTTAAGTAATTGTGTAGAATATTTTTAGTAATTGTGTAGAACATTTTTACTAATTGCAGAAGAACATTTTTACTAATTGCAGAAGAACATTTTTAGTAATTGTGTAGAATACTTTTAGTAGTTGTGTAGAACATCTTTACTAATTGCAGTAGAACATTTTTAAGTAATTGTGTAGAATGCTATAGAAATTGTGAAGAATATTTTTAGTAATTGTGTAGAACATTTTTAGTAATTGTGTAGAATATTTGTAGTAATTGCGTAGTATATTTTCAATAATTGTGTAAAACATTTTTAGTAATTGTGTAGAATATTTTTAGTAACAGTGTAGAACATTTTTAGCAATTGTGTAGAATATTTTAAGTAATTGTGTAGAATATTTTAAGTAATTGTGTAGAATATTTGTAGTATTTGTGTAGAATATTTGTAGTAATTGTGTAGAATATTTGTAGTAACAGTGTGGAATATTTGTAGTAATTGTGTAGAATATTTGTAGTATTTGTGTAGAATATTTGTAGTATTTGTGTAGAATATTTGTAGTAATTGTGTAGAATATTTGTAGTATTTGTCTAGAATATTTGTAGTAATTGTGTAGAATATTTGTAGTAATTGAGTAGAATATTTTCAATAATTGTGTAGAATATTTGTAGTATTTGTGTAGAATATTTGTAGTAATTGCGTAGAATATTTTCAATAATTGTGTAAACCATTTTTAGTAATTGTGTAGAATATTTGTAGTATTTGTGTAAAATATTTGTAGTAATTGTGTAGAATATTTGTGTAGTAATTGTGTAGAATATTTTCAATAATTGTGTAAAACATTTTTAGTAATTGTGTAGATTACAATTGTATACTAGGGAACAGAACAATTCTCTCCAAACACTGCTTTCTTGAATTTCAGATTTATTTCTAATTTACATCATCACACTTCATATTTCTTGATATCCTTGATTCTACGTGTTCTTTGTGCTACTGGAGAGTCATTAATTACAACAATAGCGTTCCCTTTAGGTTAGTTGAACACTCTTAGGCTTTTCAAACTATTTGCTTTGTAACAACATCAAATACACTTGATTATTGCTTTTATGTTGTCTTCTTATTAAACAGTTTTTTTGATTCTCATTGTAAATTGTTCAGGTAGTGCACAGTTTGATCAGAAGCATCAGGGCAAAGTTCTTGTAAGTTAACCAGACCAGACCAAACCAAACTAAACCATACCAAACCAAACCAAACCAAACCAAACCAAACCAAACTAAACCAGAAATTCATAACAAAATTAAACCAAACCAGATATTCATAACAAAATAAAACTAAACCAGATATTCATAGCAAAACAAAACTAAACCATATATTCATAACAAAAATAAACCAAACCAAATATTCATAACAAAAATAAACAAAACCAAATATTCATAACAAACCAAAACCAACCCAGATATTTACAACAAACCAAAACCAAACCAGATATTCATAACAGTAACAAAACAAAACAAAACCAGATATTCATAATAATAACAAACCAAAACAGAACCAGATATTCATAACAATATCTAAACAAAACAGAACCAGATATTCATAACAATAACAAAACAAAACAGAACCAGATATTTATAACAATATCTAGACAAAACAAAACCTGATATTCATAACAATAATAAACCAAAACAGAACCAGATATTCATAACAATATCTAAACAAAACAAAACCAGATATTCATAACAATATCTAAACAAAACAGAACCAGATATTCATAACAATAACAAAACAAAACAGATCCAGATATTCATAACAATATCTAAACAAAACAGAACCAGATATTCATAACAATATCTAAGCAAAACAAAACCAGATATTCATAACAATATCTGAACAAAACAGAACCAGATATTCATAACAATATCTAAACAAAACAGAACCAGATATTCATAACAATAACAAAACAAAACAGAACCAGATATTCTTAACAATAATTTAACAAAACAGAACCAGATATCCTAACAATAACAAAACAAAACAGAACCAGATATTCATAACAATATTTAAACAAAACAGAACCAGATATTCATATCAATAACAAAACAAAACAGAACCAGATATTCATAACAATATCTAAACAAAACAAAACCAGATATTCATAACAATAACAAAACAAAACAGAACCAGATATTCATAACAATAACAAAACAAAACAAAACCAGATATTCATAACAATAACAAAACAAAACAAACCCATTATCATTTTATATTATCTATTATTAGGCAATAGTTGAGTCCAGTTTTAGTGTGGGTATGGTGGCTGGTCCGTCTATAGGTGGAAGCTGTGTCCATATAATTCCATTTCTGAACCCAAATGGGATCAGGGTTGAAAGTATATTTAGGGGCATGAAAATTAACTTTCTGTGTCATTATTAACGTTAGCAAGTTTTTTTGTGTACGTCGTGAACTACACTTCAGAAATGTGTACTGCAATTGGATGTAAATATCAGTAATCAATATAAGAGATAAATTATAATATACAGGAAAATAAACACTCCCTTGCAGTAAACATTCTGCAGTATGGATTTTTTTCTACAACTCAACTTCATATTTCCAATTGTTTACAACAACATGGTTCATTTCTAACCCTAATATCAATCAATCAACATTTGGAATTGTATTAGATTTGATTATATGGACCCCTGTCTATAGGTGGACTACTCTACAATATTTGGGGATTCTCAATACCCTTCTGGACTACTGGAGGTTTAACAATAATATTGTCGGTATTAGGACTGATTCTAATGCAGCATAAAGATGAAATACACGAGGAAACATCAACGTTAGTAATTTTTAATAAAATTATAACATTTAAAAACACTGCAGAAGTAAACACTTTTTGAGTAAGAAAAACAACAATATCTTCCTCATTATAGATCCAGTAAAGGAATAAAATTATACTATTGTGAATTCTGCCTGCTCCACCTTAAATGCAAAGTGAATAAATACTAAAGTGGACCAAACTCATAGGTGGATGACGACATTTTATGTCCCAAGTATTTAGAAATATATATATATATATATATATATAAATTGGTCTGTATACGGAGTGTACAGTACAACAGAAACTGGACTCCCTTTGTTTACAAACACAGACTTAGAATTTGTATTTAACTTAAATATAAGTTAACGTAAATTAAGATTTCAGAAGTGAATTTTAGCCATTTTGCTGCACAGTAAATGATTTCAGACAACACAATAATGCCTGCAAGCATAATCTGTAAAACAAGGAATGCACAATTTGTGATACCGAAAAATGAAGATCTACGAAATATATCTCTTGGTCTCCACTTTTGTATTTTGACAGATTTAAGAGTGGTTAAGAACTATAAGACATAGTTTTAAAGATATAAGAGAGCAGTCGTTGAGAAATAGACATAGTTTTAAAGATATTAAGAGAGGCGTATTCAGGTTTTTTTTCCCAGGAAGGGCTTACAATTCTTCTTCTTTTTTGGGGGGGCGGGGGAGGCCCAAAATCCCCCGAAAAGAATATATTTCACTAGTCCGAAAAATGAAGATCTTCGAAATATATCTCTTGGTCTTCGCTTTTGTATTTTGACAGATTTAAGAGTGGTTGAGAACTAGACATAGTTTTAAAGATATTAAGGGCTTACATTTCTTTTTCTTTTTGGGAGGGGGGAGGCCGACCCCCCCCCACTGATCCAGGAGGGGGATGAGCCACCATAGCCCCCCCTGAATACGCCTCTGGATGATAACATAGATCTGTTTTAAGAAATTTACAAACATATTTCAAAATGGAGGGAGATTTGAAACAAAACTATAATCAGTTTTAAGGATAAATTCGTTTAGAATTAGAAGTGCCAGGGAAAATCAATGAATTGTTTAAGCGACTAAATAGTATTTACATATAAACTACAAAGAAACGTACAAAAATTTTTGATTTTAAATCGTGAAAATTTCGAAGTTCTATCTGAAGACGACATTTACATGGGTCTTTAGTCTATTTTTTCTAGTCTTTACTTTCCAAACGAAATCTTTTCATGAAATTATTTCCAAACCAAATAAAACCTTATGGCCCAACCTGTCGTCGTTTCCTTAGTCTGTTCCACTTTTGTATTTATTCACTTTGCCTTAAATGGAGGGTAACCAAAATTACAATGACACTCACTTATATCACTTTCACGTTATAAAGCATTAAATCATGATAAAAGATAAAAGACGACATTATCGCTATCAATTCCAAAGTTTAAAGATTTGTTTTATCAAGGTTGAAGAGAACAACATACAAGGAGATTCTAGGTAAAGATGGGCATCGTGTTTTTGAACGGAAAAAATTTTTCGTGAAAAAGGGCGTCGTTCAGAAAAACAGGAATGGACGAACGAAATGGTTTGTTCTGGGAAACTATCGTTATTTTAGTAAACCAGCGAATTTTCTAAAAGTTTTGGGGGTAAAATCTTCTTTTTACGGAACGAGTAATTTTAGAACAAACTCTTAAAAAATGATAGTTTTTGCTAAACGAACGATTATTTTCGAACAAAATTTAGAAAAAAACACAGTTTTTTACTGATCGATCATTCAGTGAGAAAACGAACGAAATATGTGGAAAATGAACAAAAACTTTGAGAACGAAAGAATTAACTTTTTTTTGAACAATTGAAAAATAACGAAATTGGTCGTTAAAACCAACGATGAAAAAACGAAATAAAAAAATGTTGAACGTGCTCATCTCTAATTCTAGGCTGCCCAAGTATGCTTTCAAGTGTTTTTGTTTATCTGCTAACTGGGAACTCTTTCTCATTATATTCGGCTTCAATGGAACCTTATCTAATGAAAAGGGTAATAAGCATAGATTTATTAACAACTAGCTGGAGGGCCCAGCGTTGCCCGTGATTATTTTTTTTTTAAATTTCGAATTTTTTTAGTCTATATATTCGGCCGGCTATATGCAACATATATATATATACGAATGTCTTGATTTATTATATAGATAGAAGATAGATCACTGGATGTCATCACTCATCTTACCTAGATTTAGGGGTTTTCGTTCACACTAACCTTGAGGCAGAAGGCTCTCTCTCTGTCTTGTAATTCAACGCGGCATGTGCGTAACTCCTTTGGGCCTCTGCCTCAGGGTTATTGTGAACGAAAACCCCCTAAATCTGGAAAAGACGAGATCTAGTGTTTAACTGTATTGTTATTAATCTATAGTAATAAAAGTTTTACACCATAAGCTGTCCTTGCCACAGTGTTGGGTATTTTACATCATGCATCACACATGCAGGGATAGGATAGGATAAGGTTATCATTGTGGCCTGCGGGGGATTTTGTAAATTTTGTACATTATAATGTTCTGATCTTTAAGTTTGTTAAATCCACATTTTCCTGATTAAGAACCTTTGACTGATCAAGGTTATCAGATCAAATTCTTTTTAATCTACAAAAACGCTGGTTGTAGCTAAACACTGTTGTAGCAAACTAATTTGTAGGAAAGAAAAAAGATAAATAATAAAGTTAGTACTTTTGAATTTTTGAACTTTTACCACTTTGAACATGAACTAATGTTTATTTACAAAGTACAAGAGTATCATCAACTGAGTTGAGTTCACGCTGTACGCTAGCGTACACTTAGTATTTGAGAATGATATTTGGGAGATACAGGGTGTCCCACGAAATATGACAGTATGCAAGAGGACTTGAATGTCGTCTTGATTTTTGATATAATTTGCTGTGTTTATTTGTCAACCTAATTTTAGAAGTAAATTTCTAGAAATAATAATCAAAAAAATTCCCCTGGTCCTGCCATTTCCAAAATGTGGTCTGCCTTTTTTGTGCTTTCAATGTTGCCCGAGATATGAAGAATTTCGTTCAGATTTCGACAATTTTGCTTTTATTTAACAAAATTGAAATTTGAACCAAACTCTTTATATCCCCAGTAATATTGAAAGCACAAAAAACGCAGACCACTTTTTGGAAATGCCAGGGCTAGGAGAATTATGTGATAATTGTTTCAAGAATCATACATGTTAAAGTAGATAGAAGACTAAATGTCACAAATAAATTCATATATCAAAGACGACTTTCAAGTCGTCTTGCTATTGTCATGTTTCGTGGGACACCCTGTATAAATATGGATTTCAGTGTCCTCGATGAGCTGTCGAAGGTCTAAAGGGAACTGTTGTAAATCTGACCTTTTATCTTTGCAATGAGGGTCACTTTAAATACGCTTACAGTCCCTTTAAATACGCTTACAGTCCTTTTGAATACGCTTACAGTCCCGTTAAATACGCTTACAGTCCCTTTAAATATGATTTCAATTATAAAGTTTGGACTGAATCCTGGAGAGATTGGTCTCCTGCTAATGGGGTATTCACTCTCCAACGCTATCATCAGTCCAGTTATTGGGATACTTATGGACTATGGACTTACACCACTAAAGGGAATCCTTTTTGGTAAGATTTAATCAATAGATTAAAAAATACAGACAGAACAATAGATGTCGTCATTTCAAGATTCAAGGGGTTTTCGTTCACAATATCCCTGGGGCAGAAGCCAATAGGAGTTCCGCGCAGACAGCGTTGAATTACAAGACAGAGACGAGCGCATGTGCGTAACTCCTTTGGACCTCAGGGTAAGTGTGAACAAAACATTCCTAAATCTTGAAAAGACGACATCTAGTGTTCAGTCTAAGTTGTTATTAATCTATGTTTAAATTATTTAATCACGTTTATTTAACAGGGAACACTTTGATTGTGACAGCATTACTAGTATTAGGTACTGAATAATTAAACTGAAATGAAAACAATAATAATTATTTCTTGATGCAGGTATTAATGGTTCTGTTCCTATGTTTGGCGAGTCTGCCTCTGTGGCCCTCACATCAATTGCTCTTCTAGTACAAGGTCAAATGTTAACGTTGTAATATTTTTTCCTAATTTTGTCCTGTAAATTTCCGTTTTGATTATTTCTATGGAGCTATAGGAAGCCATCCATGCCCATTGGGAAACCGTCGTTTTTGAGAACCTTTGAAAAATAAAAATAAGAACTGAGGTTTAGATTTAGCTGGATTAAGACGGGGTCAAAAAATTGGTTTTAGGTAATTTCCCAAGGGAGACTTCCCAATTGTGTAATTTTCCTAGCGGCAACTTCCCAAAGTTTAGGTTAGGCTTTCTGAGGCGACGCAGGCTAAAATTGTGGCCGAGAGCTGCGGTTAGAAAAATCTATAAGCCGAGCTCCGCGGTTAGAACAGACTTGGAAAGTTTCCACTTGGGATAATACCATTGGAAAGTTACCGCTTGGGATAATACCATTGGGAAGTTACCAATTGGAAACAACCTTTGACAAAGTATCTAACATCATTAATAGTTTTAATTAACCAACTTTTAAACTACAGGGTCTGGAACAGCGTTTATAACTATTGGATCTATGATACAATTGCTTGGATGTGTTACAAAGGCTGGGGTTGCAAATACAGACCATACAAAGGTAAAAGTTGCCACCATAGATTAGTAACAACACGGACAGAACACTAGATGTCGTATTTTAAAGATTTAGGGGTTTTTCCGTTCACAATAACCCTGAGGCAGAAGCCCAAAGGAGATGCATGCCGCGTTAAATGATGAGACAGAGCATGTGCGTAACTTCTTTGGGCTTCTGCCTAAGGTTTATTGTGAGCGAAAACCCCCTAATTATTGAATAGACGACATCTGTATTGTTATTAATCTATGGGTGTAAACTACGTACAGGGTAACCCAACAAGGATGATAACTTAATGACAGCGTGAGACAAAGATTAACAATATTTTTGTTTATATTGTATTCTTAAAGTCTGAATAAAGACGTCTTTAATGTCTCACATTTGTTCAAATAAAAATTCACTAGAGAGGGGTTGTATCATTGTATAGCTATAGTATAAATTAGATGTTTATTGTAATGCAGAAACTTTGTAGAAATTATCTAAATCAAACATTTTAAATCTAGAAATACGAGGATATTTTTTCCGCAATATTGATCAGATCAAGGTTTTAACGGTATCAATATAAACCTGGTGTGACTGTGCTCCTCTTTAAATGGAGGATTATTAAAAATTAAAAGTAAACCCCCTTTTTAATGCCAATGAAAAAAATACCTATAAAAATTGTCCCATGACACTTGGACAGTTGGGGAGCAGTTTTGAATGTCTTATTTCAATATATAGGAGAACATTGTTAAACCTTTTAGCAGTTTATATCTTCAAGTAAATCTTTTCCTAAAACATATTTTGCTTTGATATCAATTTTACTACGATGGTAGGCGATTATTTCAATATAATGAAGACGACTTTCGATGTCAATCTTGATTTACATCAAGATTTTAAACAGCAAGGATACACAAAAACATGGAAACAAAGAAAAGCTGTCAATTAAAACAGCTTCTTTTTATTTATTTGTAAACTTTTAATTTAAAAAGCTTGTTAACAATTAAAATTTAAATAAAAAAGTCGTCTTCATTGTGTTGATAAAATCGCCTACCACCCTATATTATGACTGCCATATTTTTTCTTTATTATCAAACCTAACAAATTATGCAAGAAGACATTCAAAACTGTTCACCACTTGTCACGTTCCGTGAGACACCCTGCAAATCAAATTTGTTAACAATTAATGAATTATTTATACAGAGTATGGTGAGCAGTATATGGTTGATGTGCTGGTGTCTCAGTGGATTTATATTTACAACATCTGGAAGTTATGCTTACGATGTATTAGGATTTCCTTGGACCTGTATACTTCAAGCAGTTATACTATGCATACCGGTATCTAGTTATAAGAAGTGATGGAACACATCCTGTTATCTATATATAATTAGTAATGGAACATACAGGGTGTTCCACGAAAATTTACAGTATCGAGACGACTTTGAAGGTCGTCTTTGACATTTGAAATATTTACAGCATTTATTTATAAACCAAACTTTAGAAGAAAATTTCTAGAGTCAAGGAGCTTTTTTTTTGTAAAGCAAGAATGTATAAAAAATGTTTAAGGTAGAGTTTTATACAGGGTGTCCCGCGAAACATGACAGAAGCAAGATGATTTGTAAGTCGTCTCTGATTTTGAATTTATTGATGACATTCAGTCTTCAACCTTCTGTCACATCATCACATGTATGATTCTTGAAACAATAACCAAAAAAAACCTAGTCTTGGTTTTCCCAAAATGGCGTCTGCCTTTTTTTGCGTTCTCTCTATACCATGGAATATGATTAATTTTGTCAGGATTTCGATAATTTTGGTTTTATTTAATAAAATTGAAATCTGAACGAATTTCTCAATATCTCTGGTAATTATGACAGCCCAGAAAAGGTATGTTTGCTTTACAAAACTCTGCTAATCATCTCAACTTTTAGAACTTTTTTGAACTACACGATTAGTAGTTTGTTCGTAGTCCATAAAATTATATTTAATAATATACAAAGTTCTCACAAAGAATGAGACTTCAATGACGACCTAAAACGTTTTATTTTATCGTTCTATTTGGTCAAAAACGCAGTCTTTTTATAATATTATGATATTGATTTTGGGAGGAATTAAATAAGTTTACTGTTGGAAGAAATCAAGAAATCAAGAAAAATGCTAATAAATTTCGTTAATTAAAAATTTTGTATCTTAGCTTTGGTTTAAATTGAAAAATCGACTCCCTAAAGAAAGAGCCTCAGTGTAAGAAAGTTTAATATTCTAATATTTAGTTATGTTGGATGTTGTTCAAACTTCTTAGTTCTAATACAGACAAACAAATAATCTTCACAAAGGTAAAAATCTCATCAATTAAAAACACTGGAAAAGAATGTTTAAAGGGTCACTCTCAGATGAAGAGATTATGCTAACAACAAAAAACACAACAAGTGCCTTAAATACAACTTAAAAAATCTGTACACTTGTCTCATTCTTTGAAAGATGACCCTGTCTTGGCATTCTTAAATCTCATAAGGCTTGTTCTAATTTATAGTTGGATGACAGCAGTGATAGTGAAGAACTAGCTATTTACGAGAAAAATTGTATCATGGCAGAACTAAAATAATTAATCATATTAAGTCTTAAAATCATCGTAAAAAAATGTTATAAATTTGGATATCGACAAATTAAAATTGCAACAATAAAATTTATGTAAATAAACAAATTTTTAAAGCTTGATGAGTAAGATATGATCCGAGATTGAACAAATGTAATAAATATGAAGGCAGCAATTATAAACCTCCTGCATAATTAGCCTGCAGAAGGATGGTGTATCTTTTGACCTACACAAATCCGCTATACTCCACATCTGACTTACACCAAATCCAAATCCATTATGAATCAAGTCTCAATCTTGACACTAGTCTTAACCTGAACCCAAGTAAGCTGCCAAAGTATGCCGTCATAAGAGAAAATGCGGTACGGCTTTCAATCGACAGATATGAAGCGGAGAACATCCATCCCCCCCTCCCACTGCACTGACCGGCAAACTGTCGTTTTAGCAGCAGCCTCACTGCTAATCAAGATTAATGAAGTTAATTAAATGCATATTAAATCTTGCCATTGTTCATATTATAATATTTTTTTGAATGAGACAAACACAATTTTAAATTCAAACACGATGCCAAATAAAAAAAAAAAAATACAATATATGACTGAATTATGAAATCATTATTAATTTAATAGCAACTTAATTATTACATCTTTGGTGACTGGTGAGTTACATTTATTTCGCATTATGTTAATAATAGTCAAGATTGTATAATAAGGTTGGTTACTCTCTATGCGCTCAAATTTACGGAACATGTCGTCTTCTAAGATAGATAGATAAAAACCTCAGATTACAGAGGCGAGAGTGACATCAGATGAGGTTTTTATATCTTTCTTAGGAGACGACATTTTCCGTATATCGGAGCGCATAAAGAGTAAACAATCTTATTAATAGCCTTGATAATTGTTGAACTAATCTAAATCTTCTGTTTGAGATTCCAGAAACTTGGTGTATTCATCTTTATTCATTAAATTCTTGAAATCTGAACTATCTGCTACTGATAATCTGAACAAATGAAACTGTTCAACATGAAAACTAACTAATTCATATATGGGATATATGGGACGTTATATGTATGATATTCTGAACAAATAAAATGAAAACTAACTAATTCATATATGGGATATATGGGACGTTATATGTATGATATTCTGAACAAATAAAAATGTTCAACATGATAACTAACTAATTCATATATGGGATATATGGGACGTTATATGTATGATATTCTGAACAAATAAAACTGTTCAACATGAAAACTAACTAATTCATATATGGGATATATGGGACGTTATATGTATGATATTCTGAACAAACAAAACTGTTCAACATGAAAACGTACTAATATAAGGGATATACATGGGAAGTTATATATATGATAATCTGATCAAATAAAAATGTTCAACATGAAAACGTACTAGTATAAGGGATATATGGGAAGTTATATGTATGTTTCCGCGGTGTATTTGCTGAAATGAGAAAATAAATGAGTTTCAGTGTAAAACGTGTAATAAATATGTTTTAATGTCAAATAAAATCGTTTTTTAAAGTTTTTTAATTCAACAGTTTTATTTCCTGAATAACCATCCTTTCTCCTCAGGGGATGTATTTATTAAACTTGGTTTATCTTCTACACTTTCGTTCTAAAATAGAAAAAAATTTACATAAAGAAGGGAGGAATAAGTTAAGAACATTCCAATCATAGACATTTGTTCAAACACACTAATTTTACTAAAAAAAATGTAATGCATTTGGGCATTAGTGCAAATTAACAATAAAAATTCCATCATTGAAATTTGTTCAAACGCACTAACTTTTCAAATTGATTTTTATAGCATTTAAACGTTAGTGCAAATGGACAGTTTCTTCAATTAAATTTGCTCCTTTGCACTCAATTGAACGAATTTATGGGGAAATGTGGAAATTTCGAATTTTAGTTAGATTTAACATTTTAGTTCATTTCAATTTGAAATTTTAGTTCGAATAAACATTTTTTGTTTTGAAGAACTGGAAAATATGTGTCCGCCATTATTTTAAAAGGAAAATTATTATTAAATTATAATTAAATTCAACCTTTTCAAGAACTGTACCAGCCAAGGGAGAATATATTTCTGAGGCAGCTTTAACAGATTCTAAAAACACATCAGTTCATTTTTAAATATTAAATTATTTAACATTTACTTACATTTGAATCATATAAATCAAGAACCAGAAACTAAAAGCATAAAATGAAATGACCAGAAGTTGGATAAAAAAGAACCGAAAGTGAAAGGTAAAATATATAAGAACCGGAAGCTCAAGATCAGAAATATAAGAACCGGAAGCTTAAGGTATGAAAAGAAAGAACTGAAAGGGAAAGGTAAACTATATAAGAACTGGAAGCTAAAGATCAGAAATGAAAGAACCAGAAGGTAAAGGAAAGAAATGAAAGAACCGGAAGCTGAAGGTAAGAAATGAAAGAACCGGAAGGTAAAGGAAAGAAATGAAAGAACCGGAAGCTGAAGGTAAGAAATTAAAGAACCGGAAACTAAAGGTAAGAAATGAAAGAACCGGAAGCAAAAGGTAAAAAAATATAAGAACCAGAAGCTAAAGTCAGAAATGAAAGAACCGGAAGCTAAAGGTAAGAAATTAAAGAATCGGAAACTAAAGATCAGAAATGAAAGAACCGGAAGCTGAAGGCAAGAAATGAAAGAACCGGAAGCTAAAGGTAAGAAATGAAAGAACCGGAAGCTAAAGGTAAGAAATGAAAGAACCGGAAGCTAAAGGTAAGAAATGAAAAAACCGGAAGCTAAAGGTAAGAAATAAAAGAACCGGAAGCTAAAGGTAAGAATTGAAAGAACCGGAAGCTTAATGAATATTAAAACTAATTTTAACCTAAAGCTCCACATTCTGTTTGAGTGTTAACATCTTGTCCTGGGTCGGGTAGAGATGCAAATACAACATCACCTTAACAAGTCGTCCTTGACTTTTGATAAAAGTATTTCTTAAAAAAGGTGATTCCTATTATTTACAATGTTTAAATAAACAACTATCAGAAGGATTTGATCCATTTTGATGAATATTTTTGCAAATAATGAAAATTTGTTAGAACAATTTACTCTTCTCACGATATTTTTTGTGGTTGCTAAATCTTGATTGCCCATGAGGAGATCAACAGAGTTTTACTGATCTCTTTTCAGTCATCGGTAACAAAACTTTTCTTTTTTACATTTTTTAGTAGAAATTTTACACCATGGCTCCGACTATTTGTGCAGATCCAGATTTATCGAACCAACATGTTGCGGATCCAAATCTTTAAATAAATAGTCCCGATATATCATCATTTATAATATATCATGATTAGAAATTATTATTATAAATACCAAGTGCATCTGCTGCATACTGACTGATTCCAACACTTACACTTTTATCTGTTTATTATTTAATTATTCAACTTTCATTATTTAAAAACGACAATTCTTTAAATCTTTATTTTTAGAGAGTAAACATTAAATTTTGTTATTTTAATGTTCATAAATACATTCCAATATTCCAAGTTAAAGTTTCCTTCACAAAATCATCTGTTTGTCCGTTTGATTTTAAAAAAATTTGCAAATAAAAACATAAGAAAGTAAATAATTTCCTTGATTTAATTCTGCCCATTCATGCTTCTCACTATACCTCTAGCCATCAAATATTTATATCCTCTAGTTGTCCAATACTTATATCTTTTCACCCTGATGTCGTAGACCTTAGATTTCAAACTTCAGCAAGCTTCATTAGTCAAAGTAGGAAACATTAACATATTAACAACAGTAATAATAATAATAATAATAATAATATACGTAGCATTATACGATTATTTGGCTTTTGTGAAAAATTTCATTTTGTACATCAATTTTTAAATTTATATATTTATATCTGTCTGTCTGCCAAAACGGCTGAACCGATCTGGCACAAATTTTGTGTGGGACCTCACATGACCTAGAGGATGGATGATCAAACTTTGATTTATATTTAATTTTGAAATGAAAATTCCCATTTTTTTTTTGATAAAATCCGCGATCATTTTTTTTTATTGTTTAACAATGTACATTGTATACAAAGAAAAAATGTTCAAAATTGAAATAAATAATTGAAATCCTAGTTTGTAATATTTAGGATGTTAATCAAGTTTTAATTATTTTTATTGAATTTTAAATATTCTGTTCCTTCTCCAGCCGAAGCATTGAAGTATGTATTAGTCTGGTCTCCTCAAAATACTTGGTCCTAAATTAGTTTATAATTGAAAAAAAATAGTTGCGTTCAAAGAAATGCGAAAATTAAAAAAGATGTTGCTAAATAAGATTTAAGATCTTAATTAATATCTTAAACACATAGTAAAGATTTAAATTGAGTAGGTGAGGTATAAAGAAGTAAAGATTATCAAGAACATGTAAATTGTACAATGTACGTGGTGTCCCACAAACATGATAATAGAAAGACTACTTCAAAGTCGTCTTTGATCGTTTACTAAATTTTAGACATTCAGACGTCAACCTTCTTTCACATGTATGAACTGTCAGTTAATGTCACTTCGGTCCTACAGCATTTCCGTCCTACAGTACTTCCGTCCTACGGTACTTCAAACCTTCTGCAACATCGGACTAGGACAGCTGTAGGTCGGATGCACATTCTATTTTGTTAATCCGACCTACGCAGGAACTGCAAATCTTGTCAATATGTCGTTGACATTGCTACCATTATAAGGATCGCTGTTCCGGTTGCACACAAATTTGTAGGTCGGATGCACACTCAGATGCATAAGTTTTGTAGGTAGGATGCACAACTTTTGTAGGTCGGATGCACATATTTCGTAGGTCGGATGCACAGTTTTGTAAGTCGGATGAACACTTTTTGTAAATTGGATACACAACTTTTATAGGTCAGATGAACATATTTTTGTTGCACACGTTTTTTAGGTCAGATGTTAGTTTAGGTTAAGTATTGGTCAAGCGCTGCGGCTGGGACTTGGCTAGGGGGCCGAGCGCAGCGGCCACATTCTCAAACTGACAACAAGGTTAGGTTAGGCTAAGACAATTTCTGAGCTGAGCGTACGACTAGGACAGGCTAGGGGGGCGAGCACTCCGGCCACATTTATAAAATTGATAAAGTGTCCCACGAAACATGACAGTTGGTGAATAGTATTCTTCCATGATACTGTAGCAGTTATTTTAGACTTTTTGCAGTTTATTTCGTTAAACAAATCTTTTACTCAAATGTATATTTGTTTAAAATCTATTTTACTATAATAATACTGCCATTTAGTATTTCTTATCATCATCTTTGGTATCAAACAACTCAACAAATTATGGAAGTAGACATTTTAAACTTTTCACCAACTCTCATGTTTCGTGGGACACACTGTATGTTAATGGGGCACCCAGTATTAAACTAAATATTTTTTTTTTACAATAATAAACCTTGAAGAGACTGATAATGTTTAAAGGGTAAAATCAAAAATAAGATTTTAGATTTATAAAGAATTCAACAAAATAAACATACTACATATCCCTCACTATTATTTATGACTTGTCCTAAACCCACTTTTTAAAGAAAACAAGACTAAAATTCGTAATTGTTCTCAAATAACTTGACGCCTAAACTAAATATACTGAAAAAATGTCAGAAATAGTTGAGTCTGTTAAACTAATTCTTCAGAACGGAACGAAAGGAGAGTTAACACAATCTTGAATATCTAAAACCGAAAAAAAAAACAATTATTCAGATTCTATCATAACATTTTTTTCTCTTATTCTTTTAATTTCAAGACCCAATTATTTACTGTTTGAACATTATTTTCGTTATGAAAAGTAGAAGAAAAGTACCAAAATTTATTACTTTTTGCTTATTCTTCCGATCGACAAATTATACCTATACATCAAAAATAAAATATTATTTTTCTCCTGTTTTTACCTTAAAGTTTTCTGCAGAACACCTAATATTCTCGGAACCCTCATCATTTTTCAAATAATGTCTGTAATATTATCAATAAACTAATTAAATAGCATAAAACAGATCAAGATAATTTTATCCTTTATTCCCGATGAATTGTAAATTTGATTACATCACTGCTTAATATTATTTCTCAACAATTGATTTTAAAAAACGTTCATCACAGAAAAGACTATTCAACAACATAAAAAATTATTAAACAATTAACATGCTAATGAAAAACTTCTTTAATGGACATTTTCATCTTGGAAAGATTCCCAACTTTTGTAAACGAATCATATTTCAGAATTATTCCTTTGGAAACATTCCTCATTTTAGAAATAGTCTTCATTTAGAAATATTCTATATTTTAGAATTATACTATATTTTAGAAACACATTCTATATTTTAGAAATATTCTATATTTAAAAAATATTTTCCATTTAAGAAATATTCCTTATTTTAGAATTATTTTATATTTTAGATAAATTCTTTCTTTTAGAAATATTCTTCATTATAGAAATATTCGCCATTAAAAAATATTCTTCACTAAAATATATACGCGTTGTTTTAGAAATACTGGTCATTTTAGTGTTATTGTTATACATATTTCTTCTTTTTTTAAATATTTCCCATTTTTGCATATTTCTTTGTTAAAGATTATTTCTTCGTTAAAAAATATTTCTTCATTTTAGAATCCCTTCTTAGCACTGCTCTTCTTCTTGCCCTTAGCTGGTCCCTTCTTTAGTAACCTAGGACCAGGAGCTGGTTCAGCCTGGGGACTCGCCTCAAACAATTAATTATTATTGGACGATTTATTGACCTTAACTTAACAACTACAGACTTTCGGAGATTAAGTAAAAGTGTATTGACTACAAATGCGTAGGATTTGTTCAATTATTACATGGATCCTGATTATTCGTCCGTCCTGCCAAGTTCCAGAAGAAGCTCATAGATGTTTTAGTAGTTAAAAGCAAAATATCAGAGTCTCCGACCCTTTCTCGTTGATCAAAGAAATATCAGGAGATTATCAGCAAAACTAGGATTATTCTTCTTTTCAAAACGAAAATATTTGCCATAATATTTTGATCCGGATCTGAGAAGCTTTCAAAGGAATTGAGTCTTTGCCACAAACTCTGATTTTCTAATCCCTATATCTTTGGAACCAAATATTGTAGACCTTAGATATTTCAAATTATGAATTATATTAGATTAAATAATCTTAGTTTGAGGTACCAGATTGCAAAGATATAGGGACTTAATTTGAGTTTGTGGCAAAGACTCAATTCCTTTGCAATAAAAAGTTGACAATCTTGAGGGGAAAATCATATGCGAAAATCTAACAATTTAGAGGGATATCTTGATAATCTTAGGGATAAATCTTCCAATTTAGAGGAATATCTGGACAATATAGGGAAAAATCTTCCAATTTAGAGGGATATCTTGATAATCTTAGGGAAAAATCTTTCAATTTAGAGGAATATCTGGACAATATAGGGAAAAATCTACCAATTTAGAGGGATATCTGAACAATTTAGGAAAAAAATCAATTAATCGAAAATCTGCTGACTTGAATCAAGACCTGGCCGACCAACCAAAAGCTGAGAGGAACCCTATTACCCGTTATTTACCTTGACTGGTTCCTTGGTTGCTCCAACCTTTGCGGAGTAATCAAAGTTATCACTCTGACCAGCAGCAGTCCCTGAACACAAGTTGATCAAGACAAAAATAAATAAAACTACTTTACGTTTTCATAAAATTTTCTATGAAGGCCATTTAAATTTTCTTCGGGGTCTTGAAATATGAATTTCAATAAAAATTTATCTTTCAGATTTTCAATATTAAACAAAACAATCATTACATAAATAATCTTTTCTTTTATCAATGTCCAAATCAGAATAGCTGTTTTTATGAAAATATAAAGAATAAGTAATGTATGAGGGTCTGTCAAATCTGAAAACAAATTATTTGTTTAAAATCCAAACTCTTAAATGGTTTAATAACTTACCCTGAGCCCCTGTAAACTTCTCTCCTTTCCTCTTGTCCTTCCTTATCTTCCTTTGTCCTGGCAGATACTTCAGTCCTGTCCTCTCCTTCCTAAACAGATAAACATAAAGGGATTGATAAATACTTCAGCCCTGTCCTCTTCTTATTAACAGATAAACATGGGATTGATAAATACTTGAGTCCTGTTCTCTCCTTATTAACAGAAAAACATGGGATTGATAAATACTTCAGTCCTGTCCTCTCCTTCCTAAGCAGATAAACATAAAGGGATTGATAAATACTTCAGTCCTGTCCTCTCCATCCTAAACAGATAAACATAAAGGGATTGATAAATACTTCAGTCCTGTCCTCTCCTTCCTAAAACAGATAAACATAAAGGGATTGATAAATACTTAAATCCTGTTCTCTCCTTACTAACAGATAAACATGGGATTGATAAATACTTGAGTCCTGTCCTCTCCTTCCTAAAACAGATAACATAAATGGATTGATAAATACTTAAATCCTGTTCTCTCCTTATTAACAGATAAACATGGGATTGATAAATACTTGAGTCCTGTCCTCTCCTTCCTAAAACAGATAACATAAAGGGATTGATAAATACTTCAGTCCTGTTCTCTCCTTCCTTAACAGATAAACATAAAGGGATTGATAAATACTTGATCCTGTTCTCTCCTTCCTAAACAGATAAACATAAAGGGATTGATAAATACTTGAGTCCTGTTCTCCCTTCCTAAACAGATAAACATAAAGGGATTGACAAATACTTCAGAGAAAACCGTCAAATGTTTAAATTAAGTCATATTTTAAAAATAGACAATTAAAAAAAATTTTTTGAAAAAAGAATAAATATATCTACAATTAACTATTAGATACTACAATTTAATTTAATATTTGAAAATTTTTAAAAACCCATGTCTATGCAAAGGTTTCATACCTTTGCGCTGGAATTCTTATTGATAAATCGGCTTTTTCTTAGGCCACAGTTGTCTTTTAAAAGTAAGACTAATACCAATGAATAGCTAATGGGGTATTAAGTTTATCCTCAAATTACCCAAACAAGTAAACGGTCCCTTTAAAAATTAAAGACAGTACCTTGGAATCCAGCGCTCAGGGTCCGGAGTAACATTAGGATTGTAGTTCTATTCAAAAACATGGAATAAAATTAAATATAAGCACCCCGGACAAACTTCAGCTCAAAGCAATAAAGGAAAGGTCTTTCCAAAATGGAGAGCATGTGCTAAATTTAATTCATTAATTCATAATTTCCAAGCTCTGGTTTCAATTTAGTTAAGTTCTTATCAATTAGAAAATGAAAAAGAACAGTAGGTACCAAATACATCTGAATATTCTACATTTTATATTTTCAATTCCATCCCTTAGGAAGACGCTTCTTCTTCTTCTTGTTCTTCTTCTTAACAACTCCTTCCCCTTCGTCCTTTTTAGGAGTTCTGGGGGTAATAGGAGCCCGCTTCAGGTTCTTTCCTGCATATTTAAAAAAAATAGTTTAAGTAGCTTTAATCTATTTATTTAATTGTCAACATAATTCTACCCATTTCCATTTCTCTTAAAGGGACTGTAAACGTAATATCAAGTGACCCTCTAATTTTATAGTGGCATGTCCGATTCACACTGATACCCTTAAAAGCTTAGACTTTCTTTACATTATCTTATCTTAAAAATGATTATTTTCAGTTGTGGTTACCCAATAAAGTGACTTACCATTTCCACTTCAAAAACAACACATTTCACCATATACAAACTACGACTTATTTCACATTTTTGTTTATATAGGCTTATAGGGAACCATTGTTAAAATAGAAGCTCACTTGACATTACTACGTCAGTCCCTTTAATAATAACATAAATAACTACATTTGTTTTTCTAAGATAATTTTTTAATGATTTACCCATTGAGAATGCAGAGTCCTCAAGTGCTTGAATATCTATATTCAAGGTATCTTCATCAAAGGCAGGAAGTTTCTTAGCAGCCTGCATAGCCTGGAAAAAATCATAACATTTTGAAAAATAAACAAATAAATTTCAATCTTAAAAAGTGAATAAAGAGAAGAATAATAAGGATGGTGCATCTACTGATTTTGTAACTTTTGGACGGAAAGGAACAAATTAATATGAAATCAAAACTCCAAAAATTTAAGATGTTGGATTGATTCCCTGTGATCATTAACTTTTTTTTAATGTAGTGGGTACTAAACGTCAAATAAAAAAACGTCGACTGCTACAAAACATCAACTACAACAAAAAGTCAAATAAAAAAACGTCGATGACACAAAACGTGGACTGCTACAAAACGTCGATGATAAATACGTCGAATGCTACAAAATCCCGGAAATTAATCTTACACTTTAATTTAAAAGTTTACGGGATGGATATACAAGACTTCAGATCACTGACTAAGCGGTATCATAAAATCACCTTATTAAGATCAAACTTAGCGTAAGCCAGAACCAGCTGAGCTAGTGTTCTAAGATCAGATTTAACCTTCAGCATTTCTTCAAGAGACTTCGCAGCTACAGAAGCTTCTCCTGGGACAGATCAGGTTTAGGCAGTTCAAAATGTAAAATTATGATAGACTTAGTCCCTACGGTACCAGTACAAACGTCGGACGTTACAAAGGTCGGACAGTACAAACGTCGGACTTACAAACTTCGGAGTGGTACATACATCGGACTGGTACAAACGTCAGACTAGGACAAATGTCGGACAGGTACATTTATAAAGGAAAACCTCTGACTTTGGTTGAATTTAAAAAAAGACCATTGCTTTAAGAAATAAATTAAGTCGCTCACTTAATATATATATATATATAAATGTTAATAACATTAGGTTGCAAAGATATCGGGATGAGAATATTTGAGTTAGTGGCAAGAACTCAGTTCCTTTGGGTAGATTTTAATTAGAACACTCGATATAAGAAATGGGGGTTTGAAAAGAAATCTAAAAATTCAAAAAATCTTTTTTTCTTTTTCCGACGTTTGAACTGGTCCGACGTTTGTACTAGTCCAACGTTTGTCCTGGTCCGACGTTTGTACTGTCCAACCTTTGTAAGTCTTAGGTTTGTGGGTCCGACGTTTGTGGGTCCGATGTTTGTACTGGTAACGTCCCCACCATTCCAACTTCAAGATGCGGCGTGGTGCATGAGGACATCTCCCCCTAAAGTCTTGACCATTTCAACACAATGTCAGACATAAACAGCAATGTTAACAGATTAAAAATCATTAGTTAACATAAAGGCAGGGTTTTTTCATCCTTTTCGATAACGTTTACCTTCACCCCCCCCCCCCCCCCCCCCCCCCCCCGCCCATAAGATCCTATATTTTCCCAAATTCGTACAAATAAAACATTCCAAAAATCGGAAAATAAAATTATTTTCAAAGTGGGGGAATGAATTTTCAAGAAAATATACATCCCTCCTCCCCTCCTCGTCCTCGCAGATGAGAAAGATGTCTTCACAGGATTTTCTTCCGTAATCACAAAAAAATACGCTGTACCCGTCCCACACTGACAGTTAAACAAAATTATAATCTTTATTAATGATTAAAAAACCTGATTTCAGATGAAACTCAGCAGTTTTTCTCCAAACAATCGACATCTCCTTAGTGTTGGAAACTTTTCTGAACAGAAAACAATTGTATCAAACCATATCATGTTTCAATGCAACCATATCTCATCCCATCCTGTTTCATTCTGCTCTTCCCATCCATTCCGCCCATATCGTCCTGTTTTATCCAATCCAGTCCCTGCCGATCCTAGCCTATCCCATCAAATTTTAACCCGTCCGTCACTTCCCATGCAGTCCCGTCCCATCCCATCCCATCCCATCCCATCCCATCCCATCCCATCCCATTTCAACCAGTCTGTCACTTCCCATTCCCATCCCATCCTCCTAACTTACTTCTTCATATTCCACTCGGTTGCCTCCTTGAGAAGTGTTGCAGCAGAGTTCCTATCCTGGATTGACAGGTATAGACTGACCAGCGTGCTAAGTACACCGTGTTTATACTTCCAGTCTACAGGCAACCCTTCAAGCTTACTCACAGCCTTGGTCACCTGAAACACAATCCTTGTAATCTCAGCCAAATCACATCACATCACATCACATCACATCACATCACCAATATTTATAATAAAATTATTAACAGTTAAGATCTACTAAACATTATTAAGTATCTAATGGCGTATTCATTTTAGAGAAAAATATTTCATCAATTCTACCCTTGACAGGTTACACATAACGTAACACTTATAGAACCGAAACATAGACCTTGGCAACCTGATATGTTAAATGATTTTTTTTTCATTCAGGTGAATCAAACATTTCCACCTTGTGGAACAAATTCAAAATCTTATTTTCTACAAGTTTGCTTTTATTGTGTGCAAAATTTAGACTCTGTCAGAAATAGAGACCTGTACGGAGATCTAAAAGGACCCATTACACATTTAACAGCTGTTTATTACCTCTCCAGCTGTGAGTAGCACTTGAACAGCTGTCAGAGTGTTTTCAGGACTGCTCGTCCCTTCCAGCTGCTCAACCGCTTCAACGTATTTACCTAAAATCGACTTATATTGTTAAAACAGAGAAACTATTTCTCAAGGTAAAAAACTAAAATCATGATATGCACGAATTGTGGGCGTTGTTTTTATTCATTTATTATGGAAACCTTAAAACTACGAATGGAATTAGAAATCATGTCCGTCAGCACCTTCCTGTCTTAAAAACCACACGAATTTAACAAGTTCCAACCTCCAACCCCCTCCATTATTAGTATCCGTCCCTTCAAAATATCTTTATTTAACCTGATTTAGCGAGAACTCCGGCAATTATCAGCTGGCGGTCAGTGAGGATATTGTTATCCAGTTGGTCAACCAACTGCTTACACAAGTCAACCTACACAAATAATATAGGTCAAGGGTCAATAGAATTCAATCTTTGATCAAGATGTGTTAAAGATGGTAAATACACATTCAGTGACATTGTGAACTAAGTAAGTTACATAAGTTGCATAAGTTGCATAAGTTGCATAAGTCGCATAAGTCGCATAAGTTGCATAAGTTGCATAAGTTGCATAAGTTGCATAAGTTGCATAAGTTGCATAAGTTGCATAAGTTGCATAAGTTACATAAGTTACATAAGTTTCATAAGTTACATAAGTTTCTTCATCATTATTAATTCAGTGAAACTTTAATTACAACTTACAAGTTTTCGCCGATTTAAAAAAAAAGAACCCACAATTGCAAATGATAAATTTTGAGCTAGAAAAACAATGATAGTCATGCATTTTAGATCAGACAAAGGTTTGAGGCAAACCGTAATAACCGTTGTATGTCTGACATTCCATTCTGTAAACACTGCGTCACTTGAATACATCCATAGTAACATAGATGAATAAAGCAACCCTTATCTTGTGTTGTATACCTGAGCTGTAAACATTGCCAGGAGAACCTGGTTCCTCTGGATCATGTTCCTCTGCTTCCTGGTCAACTTCTGATCCAATCCTATATGGTTAAATCAATCAAACAATCAAACAATCAAACAATCAAACAATCAAATAATCAATCAGTCAATTATTCAATTAGTCAATCAGTCAATCAGTCAATCAGTCAATCAGTCAATTAGTCAATCAGTCAATTAGTCAATCAGTTAATCAGTCAATTATTCAATCTGTCAATTAGTCAATCAAATCAACTTCAACTCCAATCTTGCAAAGTAAAATCAATCAATCAATCATCCAATCACCTTCTACTTTGATCTTACAGCAAGCAATCAACCAAAACTTTACAAGAATTATGCAGAATTTATCATGCTCAACCAATCAACCACATTTAGTAATAATCTGAATAACTTTTTAATTTTACCTTCAGCAGTTGCAGCCTTGATTCTCTTCTTACTGTCAAAAATGTTCTGGTCCCTGTGATAGAAAATTCATGATCAAAATAAAACCGTATTTAATAAATTTTTTTTATAATGTTGTAATTAATATAAAATTCTAAAACTTGGTTTGAAAATGTTTTATAATGTTGTAATTAATATAAAATTCTAAAACTTGGTTTGAAAAGTTTTATAATGTTGTAATTAATATAAAATTCTAAAACTTGGTTTGAAAATGTTTTATAATGTTGTAATTAATNCCCCCCCCCCCCCTCACAATTATTATTCGATTGATGAATGAATAGCAGATTGTCCGCACTATGGAATTATTTCAACTATCTGTACCTAGATCAACTACTTCTAGCTAATCTATATTGGGAACCAACCTGTTGATAGCTAGAAGATTATTGCTTGCAACAGCAACTAGTCCAATATCATCAGGTTTACTCTTCAGAACAGAATTATAAATATTCTGAGCCTCCTTCTCTTTACCTTGCTTCTGCAGAACATATGCTAGCTGGACCTAGAAAATGGGATAATAATTTGCTAATGCAATTTCCAAAGTGACAAAAAATCAAATAACAAAATGAAGAGATAGTCTTAATATCCTATTATACTAGGTTTTTATTCGCGCCCCTCATTCCTAACAAAAATCAAAACTCTGAAAGTCTCCATTATAAATCTCTTAAACTTTTGTGGATTTCTCTGTTGAAAAATAATATATTTTGACATTTATTTATACAGGACATGACTGTAGGAATGTTAATAATAATAATAATAATAATAATATATATATAGAAGACTGGATGTTCAATTCCCTTCTGTGCTCATAATTAAGCGCTCCGGAAAATCTGGATTTTATCTAAATTAAAAAATTTAAGAACGTATGTGGATTGTGCAATTAGTCTGGTAAAGTAACAAAACATAATTAAAATGTCTTGATAAAATGTTGAACTTGTTTACCCGGATGATTCCAACTTCCTGTTCTATATCCTCAGCCGAATCTCCTTCTTCCGCCAGGAATTGACGAGCTTGGGACTCCGCCGCGACCAGTTCAACCTCCGCCTGATCATACTCACCAACAGCTGCCAGCCCACAACCACAGTTATACCTGCCACAAAACACTGAGTTTAAAGGAATGTTCTCTAAAAATGAAAAAAAGGGAAAAGGTAGATATCTTAAAATATCCGTAATAAATCGCCAACACTACTAACTCCACTCAAAAAATGAAAAATGTTAAATAAATCCCTTCCATTGACCCGAAAAAGCTCATATGACCCAAAGTAAGAAGAACTGTCCAATTCTTTAAAACGGGATAATTTGAAGGATTTGCGAGGAATTAAAAAAAAAATTTTATAAATAAGTTCATTTATTTTCCCATTACATCTTTAATTCTTCCCATTTGCTAAAATATTTGAAGAATAAATGAGTAAGAATAGATTTTGATTGAAAATAAATACCCCTCTAAATATTGCATATGTTAACCTGAGCTCGTAGGTTTCAGTTTGATCAGTTAGAATGGTATCGGGATCAGCCACCTGGGCAGCAACAGCACTTAACAATTAAAAAATTATCATAATAGAATACAAATCATGAACATTAAATTATCATTAAAATCCTTTTTAAAGTCGGTAAAAAAAGGCAAAAGTTCACGCTAGAATAGAAGAATTTTAGATAATACATGAAGGCTAATTTCTAAAAGAAGTATTATTTAAAATAATTCTGTAAAAAATAGATAATTTATGATATACAGAAGGATATGGATCCAGGTATCCCACCAAGACGACTGAAAACATGAATACAATTGAGTTCCATCTAGCGGCCAATGTTACACAAATTGTTAGTTCCCATATTCGCCGCTAGTATATATTGTGGCGCTGCATATCAGAGTTCTCTTATTAACAGACCCTTTATAAAGAGACTCTGGATATACCTGATGTTGGTCTTTCGTTCGGTCTCGAACTCGTCGGTTGAGTTCTTGATGATGTTCCTGTAGAGAGAGAAGCAGTCATCAAACATCTCAAGCTTGTAAAGGATCTGGGCTTTCAGCTCGTCATGCTTCAGCTAGATAAACATTAAAAATTGTTACATTCCAAATCATATCAGATCAAAATAAATATAGAAAAATTTCTAAATTATTTTTTTTCTTCAAAATAATATTAAGAAAGTTAATTATAAAGCAAAAGCTATTATATCTCGTGACAAACCATAAAATATAATATTTCTTTTCTTCAAATTAGTATTTACTTTCCATCCATTACTTTCAATTCAGAGTTTAATAATAAAATTGAAGTAAGGTTTAATAAAATTCCATCTCTGATCTTGATGGGATTGGGATGAAAAAAACATTTTAAAACGAAAAATGCACGCTCCGAACAATGCGAGTTTTTTAGTATGTCTTATAAAATTCAGTAGTGTAAAATGAATTCAAGGTTTCTAATGATCTAAATGTTGGAAAACATTAACGTTTAAATGTATGGAAAAATATATGCTCATTTGTTCTGTAGAATTTTCAGTACAATTTGACATTGTATTTGTTTACTTAACGACACTTAAGTACTCCAGAGCAACAAATCTAGACCTATAAAATGACCAACACACAAATTGTGGGTGTGTTATAAAATGTAAATAAAATCAGATAAAAAATCATGGTTTTAATTCCACCGGAATGACTAAATATTTATAATTACGGCCTCCTAATCAAATCTAGATCTAAAAAAAAATAAGAAAAAGTTGGGAATTTACCTCAGGATTCTTCACGCCTTGGATAACCTTTAAACTCTTCTCCAATTCATTCAATCTTAAATAAAATAAAATAAAATAAAATTTATAATTAAAACAGAGGGGTCACGATATGAAAATAAGATAAAAGATGGCTCCGAAAATTTACAAAGTTCTTTCTTTCAAAACCTTTCATCTGTTTTATTGATAAAAAAATTACACAACGTATATTTTCCTCACTGAGTTAAAAACTCCACAACAGTGTGGCAGAGCTTATTGCATTAATATGTTTAGATACCACAGCATTGTGGTAAGGTTTTGCTGAAAAGATTATTTCATTTTATGTGGATCCAGAATCACGTTAGCGAGGACTAATAGCCTATTAAAAAAATAAAAACAAACAGGATCGCCATTAAGAAATACCCTGGACATTTTTATAGTCCTATTATTATAAATATTTATAAAATCCCCTATCAATTCCTTCAAATGAAGGGTTATATATCTGTGCTTCGGAATAGGATTCATTTAACTTTGATTCGGATCCGGAAATTGGATCCGGTACATGAATATTTATTTAAGATTTACAGATAGTTTTAACAGTAGAAGAATTTTCGAATTATTACTTAACTTTTATTTCACTTATTTTTTGCAACAATTTGATGAACCATTCAAAGAAAATGACATTTTTTTCATAGTTTAGATTTAAGTTTTGAGAGCAAAAGATTTGTTATTTGCAGTTTTTGGTTGATATTTTTCCCCTTGGATCCGGATCCGTGGATCCGCACGTTTTTGCGAATCCTGATCCAGGAAGCCAAAATTTTACGAATCCAAAATATCCTAGATCCTGTTTTAAATTGTAATCTTCAACCTGTAATGACAGTAGGCAATTTCAAAGGATAAATCCAGGTCCAGTTTTCCCGCATCAATCTGCCAAAAAACCATTTTATTAAATTTTTTACTATAGCACAGTTTTCGACTGAAGAAAGATTTTTTAAACAAATGGCTCTTTTAGTGTCTTTATCAAAAATCAAAACTAACAAGAGGTGGAAGAGGGCAAATTGCATTAATGTCCTTTAAGAGAAATTTGTGCGGTTATACGGAAGAATTTAAGAACGATGAAAAGCTTTTCCTCCCTCCTTTGAGCGGATATTTCTGGAGGGAAGGATGTTGTACTTTAAAACTAGAAATCACTATTATCAGCTTGTGCCTACAGAACATAATGAACAAAATCTAAAAAATGTTTTTTTTCCTGTTTGAGTGCGTCCTGGAACTTGCCGGTATGGATCATGGCAACTATCTTGCAATGGAAGGCGGTAACATCGCCGTGGTCCAGGTTCAGGATACGGTTGCAAGTCTTAAAATGAATCCGACATGTTAGACTGACTTCAGATGCAATTCGTCAAGAACATTTTTTTCCCTTGAAGTTTTACTAATTTCTTAAACTAGGGCAAACTGAGTTTGCTTTCTTACTAAAATTGAAAGTCTGAAACATCAAAACGAGACAAAAAGACAACCTTTAACAAATATTTTTTTAATATAATTTATAGAATCCTTTTTCAAGTTTACATAAACAATATAGTGGATTCTAGAAGCAATATTTCCACGCAAAACTAATATGGCGAAAATGCGTAATTTCTAATTAACCCCGTACCTTGATTGCTTTCTCGTACTCCTCGTTCTGTTTGAGAGTGTTGAGCTCCCTGTACAAGGCCTTCATCTCCCCCTCCTTCCCTTCTTTGCTGTCCTTTTTAGACATTTTACTTGAAACAGATCTCATTTAACGGGACTGTAAGCGTCATTTAAAGAAGTGGAACGAGGTATGACTGGCTGAACTATTTCTCCTATGCTGGTTCAGATTGATCTCTTTGGCAAAGGAGGTAGTTCAACTAGACGTTGCAAATTCAACTCCTTTTCTCTTCCTTGACCATTTCCGATTGTTCATTCAAAGTTCTAATTAAAAATGAGAATACTAATAAATAAATTAACAAATGCAAAGGTTAAAAATCACAGTTTAGTTTAAAATTGATTAAATATCTCCGACTATATCATCTTACAAATCCATGCCAGGTAACGCCTACAGATTTTGATTTTGGTGGATATTTTTCTGCTTCAGTTGAGATTCAAAATCCGGTATTTGATCGACTTCGGGACATGACCTAAAATACAACCAGAGTGACATTTATCAGTGGCGAAACTGGGGGGGGGGGAACCGAGTTTCGCCCCACTTTAGCCCATCCCCCCTCACTCCAGCATAATCATGATTGTGGACCATCTTTAATCAAATTTTGTCAGTTAAGAAAAAATACCAAAATATTTCTTTGGAGCATCGCGCATTATTTTCTGATAAAATTTGTAACTATTTTCTCGTTTTCGACTAAAGGAAAGTTATTTATTCTTAATTCATCCTTTCTAAAAAACCTGTACATATGTTACAATAAAAAGAAATATAATAATGTTAGTTAAATATAATAAGGTCAGATTATTAGAACTTTTGCAGACTATAAGAAGAAAACAGGGTAAGCCCCTCACTGGCAAACAAGGACAGAGGACTTCGATCAGAAAGACTATTATGACTTATAGACAGACGAAATATATGAACAAGCACTGCCAAGAACTACTTAATAAATAGGACTGCACAGACCTACGATTAAGGGACTATACATAGTATACTATAGTGTAAAGTGGACTAATATGACCAATGAATGAATTACAAAAAAATTGCTGTGGACTGTAATAGGGACTTTATATATTAATAGTGAATATGACTAAGCCAGGGACTAATAGACACTAAGAAATACATGAACAAACACTATATAGAAGAACCGAATTTTTTGGCGCATCGCACACATGTTTATTTTACTAATGTCGCTCATTTTAAAGCTGTTGGAAGAACATTTTTTAACACAAGAACAAGCCATGGATATTATAAGAATTTGGTATATTATTAAGTACAGAGCTAACCCTTCAACAATTAAAATGTTTTTTTTTTTGACTTCAAATCCTGAAATTGCAACGTTTTTTTAAAATTTTTTTCGATGACTTTCTGTTTTCTTGTATCCAATAAAGGTCAAAACGGCTGAACCAATTGGGTCAAAATTTTGGGTGGGACCTCACATGATCCAAGGGAAAAATTACTGACAATTAAATTAGTTTTGACTTTTTTGGAAAAAGCGCCAATTAGAAAAGAAAAATCTATCAAAATTTGAGATTAAATAAAAAGGCCAAATTTCAGGGCAACAGTTATTGGCTAAAAATATTTAGAGAAAAGGGGCGAAGCGCCTAAAAGCCTTGTGATTTTAAAAATAGTTTAGAAATTTTTATTTTTTACCAATGACTAATCTCCCATCGTAGCTGAGACTCGCGAATGTCCAAGGATCTACGGAACTCCATTCTGCAGTGTAAACTGAATCCTATAAGATAAATCAGTTTGGGTTGAAAAAAATAGAAAATCAAACTTTCCAGTTGTCTTCTCCCTCTAACAATTTAATCTCTATGTTAAAAAACAAAGTCAGAACTAGAATTTACTCAATCATTTAGTATTATCGTTTGCCACAAAAATCATTTTATGATATTATAGTTTGTTACTTAATTCTTGACGTGAACCAAGTGACAGCATTTTCACCCATTTTCTTTATCCGCTTTATCTTTATAAATATATATATATGGGCGAAGAGCTTTATTATATAGATTAGTACCATAATTAACCAATAACCATATTGGGAACCTCATAATGATAAAAATCCCTGAAAAATTATTTTTTTTTTACATGGGGTGTGTGTTTTTTTTTTGAAATTATACACCCCTGTAATATCTAAAATGTTAACCTCGTGATCAGTGAAGGTCTGAATAATACCGTCCTCTAAAACAGACTCCTGTCCTCCTCCTGGTTTATCATCATCCTCCAGACTCTGACGATAAGGTTCACTTGACAAGCTTGCCTAGATAGAAAGATAATTCCAATTCCAAAAAAATCTTTACCCCAAAATAAATCCAAAGAGAAAATTGATTTTTGTTCGTTTCTCCCCCCCCCCTCAAATAGAAAAGATAATTAAAGTGACTGTAAGCGTAATTTAAAGTGACATTTCGTTTTATAAAGTGTCATGTCCGAAATAAAGTGCCAAGAAACCGTGCTAGTGTACACTAGTAAGGATAGTACAGTGTTCACTGTAACCTACAGTCTCCCGGCATTCTATCTTCATCTATACAAATGAGGGTACCTAGCTTATCGTTGTCCTGACAAACGTATAATGGGTTCCGTTGTAAATCGGACATGTCTCTTTATAAATGGAAGGTCAATTGAAATTAAGCTTACAGTCCCTGCAAGGATGGAGAGATGAGAAAGGTACCTGAGAGATGAGAAGAACTCTTGAATCAGAACCTGAAGAGAGGAGAAGCTGATCATGAAATGAGTTGAACCGAACTGACCATACCCAGTGTGAGTGTAGCCTGGAGTTAGAGAGAGGTTGTGTGGCTTGTCTTGAATCCCAGATATTTACACTACCATCATCTCCGCCGCTGCAACAGTTCAAAATACAGGAATATGCATTACTAGATTAGGAACCCAACGTTGCCCAGGGAACTTACAGTTTTTAAAGTCGTTTACCCCGCGCTTGGTCGTAAATAAATTTATCTTTTTTTCCCTATAAAAGGCGACCCCCTCAACTTAGAATCTCAAAACCAAGCCAAGAATTTCCAATCAAAATTTGAGACAAATCGGTTTAGGGGTTCTTGAGCTATAATCAGACAAACAAACAAACAAACAAACAAACAAACAGACAAACAGGGATTACACATTTAAATATATCGACAAAACAAATCTACTGAGGGGACACAAGTCTATGAAGAGGTGAAAATTACTGTCTTGCAAATGAAACAATGACATTGATTTCATAGATAGAGGACATCAAGAATAGATAACCTCAACCCAATCCCAATGTTAATGGAATCTATGGAGTCCAAATAAAAAAAATACATATCTCATTTCAAATTTGAATCAAATCTGTGAGTGTTCACCGAGGGGAGGAAGGCCAACCACATCAATCTCTAGTCCGAACCACATTCTCATCATTTTCTCGTCCGAACCACATCGAAATCCTCGTCCTTTCAAAATTATTTTTTTTAAGTGTCCGATCCTTGAAAATAAATACATTATTTAAAAATATGTGCGACGTTAGGGCATAGATGAAATACAAAATTTTCCCAATTAAATTTTAGATTTGTGTAAAAATGAAAATGCTCCATAAACGATGTTAAAAAAAAAATCTAAAAACACATTTTTAAGTTTTATTAATTTTTGGATGGATCAAATGTTTAACAAGATCCCATTAGGTGAAAAATCGAGTTTTTGGTCATTGATAAACAATGATAATATAACTGTCAATAAGTTATTAAATTTTACTTCTATAGAGAAAGTTTAGTTGGGTTCCCAAGCTAGTACAATATAAAACAATTCTACTGACTAAACTGAAACGATGATTAGTTTGCATTCCCTTCAGGTCGAAAAATCCTTTTTCTTCAACTTAATGGCATCCAATGAGTGCCAAAAAAATCACATTGAATTGAGGACAAACATTGACAAATATTCAAATAAATGAAACTAACCTTGCTAAATAATACTGTTTATTTGGATTAAAATCTAAACTTCTAATTGCAGATCCTAAATAATAGATCATGATTATTATCCTTAAAGGGAGTGACCGGCAATGTATGGTAGTTGAACTGAGAAAGTAGTTTTGTGGAGAAAACTTTTAGGGTTCATTTGAGACATATAAACCGTTTTAATGATGTATAATTACTGAGTTTGAGCGCAAAGCCGACTTTCAAAATCTTCCATTTGGGTTGTTACGTTTTGAGAATTTATTTTTTTAGATAATTGAATAACGACTACAAAAAATGTGACAAAAATTCTAAAGTAAACTAGTAAGTTTTTTAGGAACAGGCTGAGAAAATAAAAATTAACTCACATCATCGAAAATAAGTAATCTTATTCAGTTATTAGTTTTATGTCCCGTTTTTCACAAACATTTGCTGTAGATTTTCTGGAATTTTTGTTGAAAAGACGACGGTGTGCAAATTATTAAACCTTTGGTCTCAAATGCATGACTCCCTGCAGCTTTATACGTGTTTATTCTTTATTTAGCAAATCATAAGTATACCAAATTCATTCTTCAGATAGTACAAAGGAAAGATTAAAGAACATCTTTCTAATATCATTATTTTTTGCTTACCCTGTATTTGAGATATTTTATTATTTAACCTGAATTAACATTAATATTCCAGGCCTTCTCTCCTGTTCTAGAATCCCAGGAGATTATCTGACTTCCACATACTGTACTTAACTGGTGACATCCTCTATACAATATACTTAAAACCTTTGAAGTAATCTTTCATAATTAACTCCTTCTTAGATAGTGGTTGTCAACTGAACGTAATGATGATAATAAATGTAAGATTTCAGCTAAACTGCAATATTAAAATGAGTACTAAAACCACCCTGCTAAAGAAATCGATTGCCCTGATTTGAATTCTGCAGAAATGCAAACACATTTTAAGACCTTTGAAGTGACCTGTATGCATTAAGGAGTAATATCTTGACAATGTCTTAAAAAATCCTAATTTAATATTGCTGAAAAGTTAAACAAGAAACTTAAATCTCCTTTTACAAACTTTTAATGCTTTGAAATATTCATTTTCAAGTCTCATATATTTTCTATGTCAGGGACAGACTTTAATGAATTTGAGGGGTTACTGAACTACCTCTTCATGGTTCAGATTTAATTCACCCATTCTAATTCTTCTTTAACTTTGAATCGGTGGTTTAAATTTGAACCGGTAGTAGGTAGTTCAGCAACGTAATTCAAATTTATTTTAATTCGGTCCAGGTTTACATGAATAATGTTCCTGTGGGGGTTCCAAGCCGAGGTTTCTATTCTTGTTTGACCTCGGACTGTATGTTGTGATTCCCAAACCTTAAAAAATGTTTATTATTTTCTAATTTTAGGGTTTGTCCCAGGAGTATACTGTATATTATTTTCTAATTTTAGGGTTTGTCTCAGAGGAGTATACTGTTTATTATTTTCTAATTTTAGAGGTTGTCTCATTTTGTATATTTAAAAAAATGATTTTCAGAGATATGGGTAACTGAATTAAATAATTGGACATGACAAGGCAAGATTTTTCATTCTTTTTTTATAGTTTAAGACAAAACTTTGTTTCCTTCCCTTAAAAATTATTTATTTTCCCCACTTCAGGGAAGAAAACCCTAAAAACCCTACGAGCCAACAGAAAAAACTTCTTGAAACAAACATTTTTTTTAGAAAAATATACACCCATGGTTTAAGTTCTATATCTGATGGCCAAAACCATATAATAAAGAATAAATACAATTTAGGTTAGGTATGTTATTATGAAGCATTTTCCTGTAAAAAAAGTCTAAAAAAGTCTTTAAAAAATCTTTAAAACCATTAATTCTTGAATTAAAAATTCTATCCTCATAAAAAAACACATATTTATTGGTAACCGAAAGTTATGACGACATTGAAAAAATTCATAAATTGACGCTAAAGATTTACCTTTCTTAAATATTTTCTCGTCTCACCTTAAGAGGGCCGGAGGAGCCTAGATCAACCAGTGCTACTTTATCCCCTACAGACATGGCCAACTTAGAGGCGTCGTTTGGTTGATACCAGGCACCAACCATCTCACCTTCTTCAACCACCTGAACAATCAAGGTGATCAGGGAAAGAGAAGCCAACTTGATATTTGCGCAAACTCAAGGAAAGTCAAAATTATTCGTAAAATTATCTTCACCTTGGATAGATCTGCAACTAACTCAACTGCAGGTATACTCCCTTCATCTATCTCAGAGGATCCCTTAGATTAATTTTATCATTATTTTTTAGAAAACTTGATTAAGGGGGTTGTTAGCTTTAAGTGATTTTTGATTGAAGACTGCCACAGTGCTATAACCCTACCACTGTCATGCATTTGGAATAGAGTAAAATTTCGCACATTCTATTGCTTGTCATAACTTAATAAATTCAAGAGGGATTTTCTAATAAAATTAACCAAGGCCGGGTGCCATACATTTACAGATAGAAAATACAAGACATATTCGCCATCGTTAGCTAGCGAAAGGTTTAAACCGTTCAAAGCACTATTTAAATAAGGGGGTTTCTTCAGCTTAAAAGATACTGTAAGCGCAATTTCAAGTGACCCTCCAAAAAAGATGGCAATGTCCGATTTACAACGGCACCCTTGAAACCTCAATCAGATCAAATATTGAAGATACTGTCGTTTTTCTGACTCGTTAAGTGTTCATATATGTGAGTTGAAAGAAACAAAAACATTTATATCTAATTCCTACTTGATCAGACAAAGCTTTCAGGGGTACAGTTGTAGATCAGACTATGCCAGCTTTGCATGGAGGGTTACTTGAAATTACGCTTACAGTCTCTTTACATTAAAATCAAACTCACTCTATGTTGAGGAACACTCCAAATTGCGCATTTTTTCTTCCACGTTGTTTTCTCCTTTTCTCCATAGGTTGATAGGAATATATTTGGCTGTTCAGGGTTAGGATTCAATCCCCATACTTCACCTCCAGTGTGCTTCAATACTCTCTAACTTACATTCAACTTTCAATATATTAGTATCATTTGGCTCTTTGTGCATGTAATTAGAACTAATTAAAAAATTATAAATTAGTGATTCATTTTTTTCAATCAAAAAAAAAGTTTGAAATGATTCCTTGTTTAACTGTCCCGTATCTTCGTCAAGTGTAACTTAACAAAAGAAAATGTATATTATTTCTACAGGGCGAGTAAAAATAATCGGCATTATTGATATTTTGAAAAAAATATTCATAATTATAGTTAAATTCGCATTTTAAGCATTAAAAAATAAAAAATTAAATTTTTCAAATCCCATTTAATTGTTTTTATGTCTTAACTACGAGCAAAACTAAAAATATGAAAATTTTGTCCAAAGCATGGATAATCTCATTTTTTACTCACCCTGTTCATTCCTAGTTTAAGATAGATTTACATGACCAAAGGAAAATAAATTGTCAATATTATGATAGCTCTGATCAAAACAAAAAGTATTTATTGACAGGACATCTCTTAGGTTTAATGTCTGTGAAATATGACAATATGTTTCGGCGGGAATGATTTTATATGCCCTGGAGGAAAATAATGAAAAATTGGACCCATTCCTATTTGATACTTTTTACCAACAAATGTCATTTATTTTCTTACAGGAATGATTTATTGTATAAATATTAAACTTCGAAAAATGTATTCGCGCAGAATTTCTAATAGAAAGTTTTTGAGGCTTACTATCCTTGACATTTTTGTTTCATTTTTTTATTAATTTATATCCCATAAGAATTATTACATCATATCTGTTCTGTTCCATAGTAGTAAACATATCGTGTAAGAATTCCCATTATTACATGGTTCACGAGAAACAATTTTAATATTGTTCGCTTCCTTGCGTTTAAGAATGCTTATTCTTACACTGTAGGTGCAGAATTTTCATCCTTGAACGCTCAGACTGTGTAAGAATGGAAATTATTTCTAGGTCAGAGCGTGAAAGAATGTATATTCTTACATTGAAATACTAGTGTCACACACTTCTAGTGGGGTCTGAGCACTCCATAGCAATGAAAACAAACCAATAAATCTTGCTTCATGAATAAAAGACAAAGATCTTCATCAGTTCATGTCGAATTAGTTTTTACTAGACCCGCTTTTCTCTCCTCTTTTTGGAAGATCTAGGATCTTATATACAGGAAATGATTCCTTGTATACAGGATTTCATGATTTTGTTCAGTAGATTAAGACAACCCATTACTATACCTTCTCCTCATCTAAAAAAAAACTCAAGGCAGATTCAACTTGAAAAAAAAACAAGCAAATGCGGTAGAAATTGGTAAACAAACCAACTAAACTAAGGGAAACAATCACACCACATGCATTACTTTCAAATTAAGGACCAATTTTTACTTATAAAATGGTTTTTAACATGTTAGCATTATAACTTTAGAAAATTAAAAACATTGATAGTCAGAACAAGAGCATAAAACTTATTTGCAACCTTTCACAATGTGAACTGTTCCTCCAACTTAAAAAAGTCTGATTTCACAAGAATAATTTTTTAATATAATTTTTTTGGGTATGTGCTTATGGAACCTCACAAATATGATACAATATTAATCTTATTCCATGTACGTACCTATATAGACGAAGTTATCAGATTTCAAGGACTGAGTACCAACCAGAAACCGGATATTCTCTGTATCCGCGACAACAGCTGACAGTGCTCGGCCCTGATAATATGTACATTGTACAATTTACCTGCAGAAAAATGTATTTTAAAGAGTTGAAGGGAAAATTATTTTTGAAGAATTAGGGGATAATTGCGGGCAAAATAAAAACAGGACATAAATTGGAAAAATTTCCTTTTCTGATGGATATTTTTGGTCCAAAAGTTCTTTTACTTTCCCTTTACACTCAATTTTTTCCTCATTTCAGTGATTAAATCTTCTCAACAGCAGTTTCTTCCTGGGGAAAAAATAATCAAGGAGAAAAGGTAGATTTGAGCAACAAAATATAAACACATGTTTAAGTATTTTAGAGACAAAAATCAACCAAATATTCTAAAACTGCAAGTTTTCCCAACCAAAATCTTCCAAGTATATTGGGAAAATAAATGACAAGGAAAAATAAGTTAAAGTTTTGACCTGCAGTTCCAGTCCATAGATGAGACTAGGCTCAAATTCCTCCGGCATTTTTAGAAAATCTGAAAAAATTATTTTCTCCAAATTCTGAGAAGTTTATCTTTACCGCCGCTAACCACCCGCTGTCCATCCGGAGACCAATCCACGGTGTAAACCTATAAATTAATGAAAAGTAAAAAGAGAAAAATAACTAAAAAACTATTTTTAAAAAAGTAAAGAATGTTTGATTACAATTTATCAGAAAAATTATTTAGAATAAATAAGTGCCAAGTGGAAAGAAGTAATCCAGCAAATGCGTTGATGAAGTAAAATAACATTTTAATTTTCTGTGTTTTTTGACATGCTAACAAAATTTTTCCGATTTTCATTTTAAAAGTAAGGGTAAATTGTTTTGTTCGGAGAATTTCCTAAAGCCGAATTTTAAGAATTAAAACGTTGTCGCTGAACCGCCAAAAAACGGATCCACATACGAGTGGCTCAAATCTCGAATTTCAATTGAATTGAATTTCAAGTGGAAATGCGACTAAAATTCTTTAAATTTGGCCTCTTTTAAGTTAAGAATAATTACTACCTCATCTCCGTGACCTGGCAGATCTGTGTGCAATTTCTTGGTTTCCATTGACCAGAGTTTCAGGGTAGAATCAGCTGACCCACTCACCAAAAGCCGGCTATCCGCAGCCCAGGCCAGCTGGTATACAGCCTAGCAATCAATCAATAAATAAAACAAGCAAACCAATCAATCAAGCCAATAAATAAATCAACAACCAACCAAGCCAGCCAAAAATTATGGTTTTAGACACTCTAGAGCTTTTATTAAACTCTTAAAATATTTGCTTTTTTTGCCTTATCTGAAAAACTGACATTTCAAAAAAAATTAAGATGTTAAAACCTGCAAAGAAAAAAAAACTTAATCTTTTATTTTTTAACATTATCAAGATCATATTTTAAAAAATTTTAAATACTTAAAGCTGTCCCAAAAACAACCATTTAAAAATCTAAATAAATGTTGTTTATTTTTACCTGGACATGCCCTCTGAGAACACAAATATACTTCCCCGTTTTCCCGCACCAGATCCGTATACTTTTATCAAAGGAAGCAGACGCTACCAATCTCAGGTCAGGACTACAAAATCAATCCACCAATCAATGAATCCACCAATCAATCAATCCGCAAATCAATTAATCAATCAACCAACTAACTTACAACCAACCAACCAACCAATCAGTCAATCAGCCACCCAGTCAATCAATGAATGATTTAATGGTAATTTTACATTATCTACAGGAAAAGGCGAGAAATAAAAGAAAAACGATTTTCCTTAAAATAAAGTTTGTCTCACCTGAATTTGACATCATTGACAAGTTGTTGATGACCGGTCATGCGAGCAATAGATTTCTTTTCCTTTTCTGGTTTCCACATGAACATCGTAAAATCATCACTTCCGGAAACTAAAATTAAAAATAAAAAATTTAACGAACTAGTTTCTCGGAGACACTTTTTAAACATATTTATTTTAAATTTTTATTTTTACAAAAGTATTTTGACATTTCTGTTTTTCTAAATCTCAATTTTCTTCTTGTTGTGCGTGCATGATCCATCAGTTTTGGCTAATCTTGAAAAAAATTCAGAAAATTTGTAACAAATTAAAAAAAGTATAAACTTGTAAAAAAAATGCTTGAATCCTCGTCTGATTGACCGACCTAATATCTCCTCTCCGACAAGTTTTATAACTCCGGAATATCTTTTCTCTGCCAACTGTTTCAACTTCTCCCCCTCGCTACTATGCTCATCCGGAACCAACTTCGCATCCTTCAAAATATTCAAGCTTTATTAAAAAAAAATGGACAGTTAAAAAATATCAAAATTAAAAATGATGTGAACTCTGCTAACAAAAGAATTAAATTTTTCTGGATAGTACAGTATTCCAGTTCTCTTATGGACAATTTAAAGCTCTAACGACTGAAAGGAAAATGAATTTACTTTAAACAACATGTTTTAAGGAAAATCCTTCTTGAAGAACGGGACTTTTTTATATCAAGCAATACAAACTGATTTATAAAGTTTTACTTTAATGTTTTCAGCGTAGTGTAGACTAAGAAGTGCAGAGTCCATGCTACAGGATGAAGAGTGGAAGATTGATAGTGCAGAGTGCAGAGTGCGGAGTACAGAGTGCAGAGTACAGAGTGCAGAGTGCAGAGTGCAGAGTGCAGAGTGCAGAGTGCAGAGTGCAGAGTGCAGAATGCAGAGTGTATTGTGCAGAGTGCAGGGTTGCAGAATATATTGTTTATAAGTGTTGAGTAATATTTACCTTCGGGTCGAAGAGTGGAAGATTGATGTGCAGAGTGCAGAGTGCAGAGTGCAGAGTGCAGAGTGCAGAGTGCAGAGTGCAGAGTGCAGAGTGTATGGTGCAGAGTGCAGGGTTGCAGAATATTTTGTGTAAAAGTGTTGACTGTTAAGTAATATTTACCTTCGGATCGAATGCTCCAGTTCTGACAACATAATCTGTATTTAGAGCCAGCACATTAACCCAGTGTCCGTGGCCTTGTAATGTTCTATAAAAAGAAAAGGTTTGAAAGGATAGTTTAGCTGAGAAATAAATAAAAAATGTAACCCGAAAGAAAACAATTCAAGAGAATAAATTTATGTACAAAAAATACTACCTGCAGAGGGTTCCATCTTGGGCTCTCCAAACCTTTATTGTTCGGTCCTGGCTTGCGGAATAAACTAAACCTAAAATCAGGAGAGAAAATATTCAATACTCATCTATTCAATCTTTAACTTGAAAAGTATATTTGATAAACTGAGGGCAAACTTTTGTTAGGAAGAGCGCTCAGCAACTAAACTGCGTAAACTTTAAATCAAAAAGCATTTTATTTTTGAGAGATATTCAGGTACTTTATAAAAATGGGGTTCATCTAAAAGTTCAATACTTAAGAAGTTTTTTACTTTGAAATTGACAAACTTTAAAAGAATCTATAATATCGGGACTTAAAGGGACTGTAAGCGAAATTTCAATTGATCCTCCATACAAAGGTGGCAATGACCGATTTACAACGGTACCCTTGGAAGCTTTGTCAGATCAAGTATGAATTAGATATCGAAGTTTTTTGTTTTTTTTTGGACTGTTTATTTTCATTTGCGGTTTCTCTGTGAAAGTGACTTGCGCATTTCTTTAGAAATGAAGATTTTTTTAGTCAGAAAGGTTAAGGTATCTTCCACATTTTGGATCAGATTAATTAAAGTTTCAAGGGTACCGTTGTAAAACGAGCATTGTCGACTTGAGCATGGAGGGTCACTTGAAACTACGCTTGCAGTCCCTCTAATTCAAAAATGTATCCTCAAAGTTACAAACATTTTTTGTCGGGCTTAGGCATATTTAACGATTATGAACTTTATTCTCTTGAATTATCTATATGTTTCACCTGAGCCACCCCATCTAACACTGGTAACACTGGCAGTATGTGAGGTTAGAGTTCTAATACACTGGGATAGAACAACATCCCAAACTCTTACATCCCCATCCTTACTTCCAGACACAACACGTCTATAGGAAAAAATAAACAATAAATATATCTGACAGGGACTTTCCAGATAGAATCCCAAAGCCGGAAATTTAAGAGAGTATCTTTGAACGAAACTCCCGAGTTTCCTTTTCGGGGTATAAACATTTGCGTATATTTTAATTTAAGAAATCAGAAAACAAAAACACCCTTATACAGTTCACATTATAAACTCACTTCCCCATCCTTACTTCCAGATACAACACCCTTATACAGTTCACATTATAAACTAACTTCCCCATCCTTACTTCCAGATACAACACTCTTATACAGTTCACATTATATACTCACTTCCCCATCCTTACTTCCAGATACAACACCCTTATACAATTCACATTTTATACTCATTTCACCATCCTTACTTCCAGATACAACACCCTTATACAGTTCACATTTTATACTCACTTCCCCATCCTTACTTCCAGATACTATACAGTTCACATTTTATACTCACTTCCCCATCCTTACTTCCAGATACCACACCCTTATACAGTTCACATTTTATACTCACTTCCCCATCCTTACTTCCAGATACAACACCATTATACAGTTCACATTATAAACTCACTTCCCCATCCTTATTTCCAGATACAACACCCTTATACAGTGAACATAATATACTCACTTTCCCATCCATACTTCCAGATACAATACCCTTATACACTATACAGTTCACATTTTATACTCACTTAACCTAGAGATACAACATCTCTAAACATTTTGCACTATATACTAAGTTCCTGATCCTTACTTCCAGATACAACACCCGTCCCTTATACAGTTCACATTTTGTACTCACTTCCCCATCCATACTTTGAGAACTCTGATTTAGGTTAATTCCTTGGAAAGGAGTTACAAATTTCAGATCAGACTTACATAAGCTAATATCTACCTGCAAACCCCAGCAGTAGCAAGATGTAAAGGTTCCCAGGAAACTGAAGTTATCCACTGTTTGTGCCCTGTCATAGTTTTACCCTGGGAATACAGAAAGGGAAATTTAACTGGTGTGTATGTTTTATTGATCACAAGTTGAAGTGCCCGGCGTTGCCTGTGGAATTAAAAAAAAATATTTCTCTTGAAAAAAACTCGTTTTTTAACCTATGTTACCCACAGGGTAACTATGAGTTATATTTCAGCCAATTTGGTCCAGACATTTGCTCAGCTTTAGCTGACGTATAAATATATATTTATGAGCAAAGCGTTTTATATAGATTTTTCCCACTTCCACAAATCAGTTTTCCCCAGTTAACTCTCATGTAATAAAATAAATAATGTAGCAAAAAACTCCATGTTCCATTCAAAAAGTGCTAATGCAATAAAATTGTTGTTAAAGTATTTTTTTTACAATTTATTTTTAATCAAAAATTTTTAAAAAGACTTAAAAAGAGCAGTGAATTTTTTATCTTCATTTTTTTGCTAATCTGCAGTTTTCAGTTTTGCCAGGAATGCTGACTCGATAACTGGCTGAATTCCTGAACGGCAAATGAAGTCGGAAAAGAGATGTTTTAAATTATCACACCCGTGATATATAAACATAATCACACCAACTAAACCAATTAAAGTGATTAAAGGTTCAGGTTCAAACATATTCATCATTCAATAATCTTACAGGTTGGAGAAGAAGAAAAATCACTGAGGATATTAATTGTCAGAATTCCACCTTAATCTTGATAAATGGGATAAGAAAGGTTAGAAAAGGATTGGATATTAATCTTTTCCTTACAGCCGGCAGAGTTTAAACTGGTATCATAGTGCATGGTGCACACCCATCAGGATTCAAATCCAAGATTTACAGAGTTCCCATATCTATCCAGGGTTTACAGAGTTCCTGTCTCTATCCAGGGTTTACAGAGTTCCTGTCTCTATCCAATTACTGTTTCTGGCAAGAAGGAGGGGAAGAGAAGCGTAGAGAAACCCCTCCTTCTCTGCACTATTTTTTTTCCAAGTCGGGTGTACCGCCATTTTATTCAACACAGAAACTAGAGAGAGTTGTATAAAAACCTGACTGTTCTGAGCTCAAAGTCCTGGAAAGAACTTAAAATACCAATACCTTAGATCCACAGGTATGTATGCTATTAACAATGAGATGGGCAAACATATTTTCTCCAGCGCACCTTGTTTATACACTAAATCTTATTTAATCTTATTTGTTTTAGGTGTAGCATTACAAGAATAAGGGCTCTAAGCCATGAACTAAAAAAACAGATTATCAGTCCTGATTTAGATTAATTTATTATATAAATATGAAAAGAATTTTAAAGTATAATCATAGAAGTTAGATAATAAAATTTGCTCCAGGTGTGTAATGTGAATATTTCATAACATATTAATGTGATCTAATAATACACTTCAAAAGTTGATTAGGTTGGAGGTTAATAGCTCTTTTAGATCTTAGCTAGCTTAGCTCGTACACAACTAAAAATATCATGATAGTTCATATGAAAGGTATTGAGTTGTAACTTTCAATATGTACTATCAGTAGTTCACACTGATCACACCAGGCTGGGTGGGGACCACCAAGAAAAGTAAGTTTACCATTAGGAGCAGAGAACTTACTTTCATTTATTCCCAAACCACATGGAAGGATACACAGGAGTTCAGGAAAATATTTCTTGCATCTGATTTCAATCATTAGATCTACTTATTCTCCACCTAACTGAGAGGGTGCAGGAGGCATGGGTTTATTTCTAGGATCCATAGCATAATAATCTCCCTGGATCTCTTCCAAATCTTCAGATATTTTCCACAAGGGCAATAAAGCAGTCACATGAGGTATTCTCAGCGCAGTTATTGTAGCTTGAGTTCAGCCAGATCAATCAGAAATTGTTTGGAGTATTTTTCATTGTCAACTCCAGTGTCAATTTTTAACGAGAGTTTCTTGTTAAGGACTGTGACAAGTGTATCAAGATAATCAAACATCATCTTGAAAATGGTTCTACGGGAAACTCTGCCCTCGATAGCCTTCTCAAACTTCTCAAGAACTTTCTCCAGAACTTCCTTCACCAGAAAATGAATATAAATATCTGCATACAATCCATGTTTGACAAACAGATCTCAAAAGGTAAATAACATGAGCACTAACTTCAAGAACACATTTCTTTCTTTTCTCATTGGAACAGTAGGAGTTGCCTAGTTTATAAAGAGCTTCTATATGTTTAAGAATATATCAGACACATTACTGTTGCATTCCTTGAGATACATAAAGATTTCCTCAACTGAGTCCGTATGGCGACACACAGCATGGGCAACGCCAATTAAAATCTGGTGTAAAGCTGCTCAGCTTAAGAGGGGCCCCTCAGAGCAATACAGAGGTGCCAATCTTTATGGAATAAGTAATAACCCAGTTTATCTGTCTGTTCACCTGAGAATGTAGGATTTTTGGTTTCCAGACCTTTATCATCTCCAGCAATCCTGTATTGATCTTTCAGATCCTGTACTTAATCAGCAAGATAGAATTTGTTTCTCCAATTCTCAATACAGATCCTATAGTTTTTGAGCTAAGCGCCAGATCAATGAGCTCCTTTGCATTTTCTTCAGTGTATCAACCTTTTTGGATGTTGTCTTCACTTTATCCTTGGAAGGTCTTGAACTGGACTTGACTCGTCGGAAGATCAATAGTTAGCTCTTGTACTTAATCAGTAATTTCTTGCATATCTCAAATAGTTTCCTCGGTATATTTTTCAACTCTATCAGCTTTCGCTTAGTACCAGAGTCTGCAGATAATACTAGGTTATTAGCAGACTGGCTCGGAGTGGACTCAGCTCTAATCTCTTTAACAGCAGCTGTAATAAAGACTAGAAATCCGGTTCTTACAATTAAAGCAAGGTTTCACAGTGCTTAGAATCAGGATCCTTTGGAACCGCAACATTTTGGCTTCCTGGATCCGGATCAGCAAAAAATATGTGGATCCGCAGAGAAGCGGAACCAAGGGGAAAAATATCAACCAAATACAGAAAAACATCTATTTCTTTCAAACCCCAAATGAACCGTTAAAAAGGTTAAGCTATCAAAGCTAAATGGTTCATCAAGATTTAGAATAAAAGTAAGCGGAAAAAAGAAGACAAATTCTTTTTTTGTTTAACAAACAAGTAAATCTGAAATAAATGTTTGTGACCTGGATCCAGATCTATTTTTTCAGGGGGATCCAGGATCCGGATCCACACAAAAATGAAAGGTATCCTTAACACTGCTTGTTCCACTTTACCTTTTGCTTTCCTGAGAGTGGGTCCCAACAGATTAAGTGACCTATTCAACCAAACAAGATGTTTTAAAAATTCAAACTCGCTTTCTTGCTTAAACAAATTATGTCTTAAAAAAAGAAATCTGACTGTTAGACTCAAGTAATGACTTATAACAGTCCTATGAACATAGAGAACAGCAATTTCTGTGGAGTTAACAGGCCCACTTAATAAGACTCCTGTACAAATATTTGCTTTGTAACAACATCAAATGCTGTCTTCCTATTCTAGAAATAAAATTAATTGCTTAAGATAAATATTATTTAAAGAATCCGTTTTTTGTTAATATTCATGTTAAAAACGTAAATTAGCATTTAAAGGTTTAAGAAGCCTTTTATTACTAAAAACTGTGATTGTCATTTAAAGAATATTTTTTTCCAAATGGAGTACTAGTCTGCAAAAAATGTAAAATCATATGGTGAGGAGGAACAGACCATATTGAGTATACTGTATAATGTTTATTCTCTATTCTAATATTTAGTTGAAAACTTGAATCTAATCGAACTTTTTCATAAAAATCAAGATTATATCTTAACTGCTGTTTTTTTGTTTTCATCTGAACCATTATACATAACTATACATTATTATATTTAAAAATGAAACTATTACAATAAAAAAAGAAAGCAAAAAGTTTTCTATTGTTTGTTTTCCCTGATTTATCTCCAGATACTAGATATTTACAATCAGGAGACCAGGAGATAGCTAGAACCCAGTTCAGATGCCCCTAAAATAAAATCAATATTAGTATGATTATTATTTAAAGTCATTCACCCTTACTTGCCTTTCACTAACATTCAGATAATCCAGATTTATTACATGTTTGTTTTCCAAATTAAGTACCTAGGCCCTAGGGTTAATACTTCATAATGAAAAATTTATATTTTTAACATAAAACATATTTATTTTTCGAAATAAAGATTTCTTAAAAGGTTCAATTTTTAGTATTTACATAACGAGTAACCATTATGATTTAGAAAGAAAGATTTAGTATGACTTTGAATTAGTTTTTTTTATGATCTCAAGATTCATTATCCCCCCCCCCCTTATACAGNTGTTAAGATCCCAAAATCATACCTTGCATTCATGATGAGGTGTTTCTGTATTAAGCTCCCAGAATCCTACCTTGCATTCATGAACAACAGGTGTTTCTATGTTAGGACTCCAGAATCCTACCTTGCATTCATGAAGAGGTGTTTCTTTGTTTAGATCCCAGAATCCTACCTTGCATTCGTGTAGAGGTATTTCTGTGTTAAGATCCCAGAATCCTACCTTGCATTCATGAAGAGGTGTTTCTGTGTTAAGATCCCAGAATCTAACAGTCTTATCTCCTGAGCCAGAGGCCAAAAATCTTCCGTCTAAGAAAGCACATTTATAAAGCACAATATTACGTTTCTTTTTAAATTATGTTAAAACATCTATTTGGAGATTGAAGAACAGGTCGATGAAAATTTTGTCCATATTAATAAATATATTTAATGTGCCAAAAAGAAAAGTTCTTGGGGTTTCTTTAGATTAAAGCTTGCGTAGGGAAAAAATAATACCACGCCATATTTTATTCTCTAATGAGCTTAAGCTTTAACGGGACTGTAACTGTAATTTCAAGTGACCCTCTATTTCTAAAGAACATGCCAAAAGATTCCCTTTGATTCTATATCTGTTCACATGTGTAAATATTTTAGAATTTCTGGCTTGTTCAGTGTTCAATTCTAAAATTTAAACTCACATTGTTTCTGCCACCAGAAATGCGCAAGTCACTTTTGAAGAGAACTCCAAAATTGAAAAAAAAATACCTAACTATCAATTAGAGACACATGAATAGCTTATTCATTTATTTTAAGGGTACCATCGAGGGTCCCTTTAATTGATGAATAATGGAACCTGGTGAGAAAAGTGATGATATGACTGGTTCTCCATATTAACGTATAAAGTCCCTTTAATTGATGAATAATGGAACCTGGTGAGAAAAGTGATGATATGACTGGTTCTCCATGCCCAGACAGAGAGCTTGTACACCTAAAATATTTTATCAAAAATATGTTACCTTTTGAAAGTGACGTTACTCACGGGCACTTTAATAAAGAATATTTTAGTCAATTCAAATCAAATCAATTTAAAAAAATGGGGTTTTGCCAATAGCTTCCGATTTTCAAATCACAGTTGAAAATCTAAAGCGTAGGGAAAAAATTCAAATTTGATCTTTAAAGTGAGTGACCGGCTATGTAAGGTAATGATAAATCAGAATAATAAGAAAATATAAACTAATAATGGAACAAGATCACTTATTTTTGATAAGATTTTCTCAACATGTTCCTAAACAAACTTTTTTACATTTTATGTCGTAATTATTTAATAATTTAAAAAACAAATTCTAAAACGTATCCACCCCCAAAGTAGGAGTTATGAACGTCGAATAGGGGGGGATTTTTTTACCTTTAATTTCATTTTCGAATGCGAAGAAAAGATATGGTCTATTCTTCTCAGTATCCTCAGTGAACAAAGCTTGTAGTATTAACTGTAACTTCTGGGGACTAATATCTCGGGGTACCTAGAGTACAATTGGTTTATATCTAGGGGTTCCAAGAGTACAATTGGTTTATATTTAGAGGTACATAGAATACAATTGGTTTATATATAGGGGTACCTAGAGTACAATTAGGTTATATCTCGGGGTACCTGAAGTACAATTAGTTTATTTCTAAGGGTACCTTTCAGTAAAATTGGTTTATTTCTAGGGATACCTAGAGTTCAATTAGTTTTTATCTAAGGGCACCAAGAGTAAAATTGGTTATATCTATGGGGTACCTAGAGTACAATTGATTTATATACAGAAGTACCTTAAGTATAATTAACTTATAACTCGGGGTACTTGAAGTACAATTAGTTTATATCTTGGGGTACCTAGAGTATAATTGGTTTATTTCTAGGGATGCCTAAAGTTCAATTAGTTTTTATCCAGGGGTACCTAGAGTACAATCGATTTATAATCTTGGGGAACCTAGAGTACAATTAACTTATAACTCGGGGTACTTCAAGTACAATTAATTAATATCTTGGGGTTCCAAGAGTACAATTGCTTTATATATCTTGGGGTACCAAGAGTACAATTGGTTTATATCTCGGGGTTCCTTGAGTAAAATTAGTTTATATATCTCGGGGTTCCAAGAGTAAAATTGGTTTGTATCTTGGAAAACCTTAAAAGAATCTTGTTTACTAATTATTAAATTTTACCTCAAAAGGTTGAAACATAGATTGTCCCGTTTCTGCAGTAAACTGAATTGTTACTTGTTTCTCATCCTGGATACATTACAATATTTAAACATCTGATTTCTCATCCTGGATACATTACAATATTTAAACATC